>NC_056746.1:779952316-780157926 GCF_019279795.1 Protopterus annectens | reverse complement strand
AGAATATAACTTTAACCCACCTGAAGATAGTTTTTCCAATACATACTAATAAATCAAGACAATCTGGAAGCTGTAGACTCTGAAGGCAGAACTTTAATAAAATGTAAAACAGGGTAAAAGCGCTTTCATCTAAATAAAATTAGACATCTTCAGACCCATTTACAATCTCAAAAAAAAAGCAAGCACAACACTATTAAAATCTAAAAACCACACCCCCATCTATATATATAAATGGCCACAAATTGCATCAATGCAAAAAAACTTGCCAAGGATCTTAAATCCATACACACAGTAATGTCACTAGCCAAGTAAACTGTTAAATTAATTAAACAATGCATAAAAAAAACAAGTAGAAAATAAAAAAATCTGAAGTAACCATAGTTTAGAGGCTTTGAGTTCACCAGGGGCGGCTCTATAGGACTGCAGCCCCTCTACCTGTAAAATGGGTCCCCTGCCTGTAAAAATGGATTAAATAACCCCCCCCCCCCCGTAGAACATACTAAAATAAAAAAAAATTCTCTGATTCTGCGCATGTGTGCTTAGTTTTTGACTGTTGTGTTAGGCAGACCAGAACTACAAGCATGCATGCTCAGGCATTCTAAGCTCCAAGACTGCTCTGTTAGGCAGTCCGGATAGGGAAGGCGGCAGGAAACTCCGCCCTTCCAGCCCAGAGGTCTGTGCGGTGATGACCGCACAAACCGGAAGGTCACCGGACTGTAACGCTCGCAGGCTGGACCAACAGCAGGAGGCTCCAGCCTCCTCACATCTTGCAGGAGACCCAACGGCATGCACGGGCTATTATGGGTGACTGATCGGGCTGCAGGATCGCTACGGAGGAGCTGGGCCATTATGGAGGACCAATCGGCCTGCAGGATCGCTACGGAGGTGCTGGTCTGAGGACAGGTGATCACTGCGGAGGATGTAGCTGAGTACAGAGACAGGTAGGGTGTTTATGAAGGACAGGCGTGTGTGTGTTGCTACATGGTGGTGAGTAGAGAATAAGGAGTGAAACCTGTACCTTGGGCCCAGGAGCTTGAATTCCCTACCCACCACCTCATATTTGTTGTTTTCCTCATAAAATCTGTGGTTTCTGTATTTTTGTTACTTTACTTAACACAGGCAGTGGTAGCAGTGTTGCCTGACAGCTATGGGTTGTCTGGTTTGATTCTTGGCTGAGGTGCCTTCTTTGTGGAGTCTGCATGTCCTCCCTGTGTTTGTGTGGGTTTGCTCTGGTGTCCTCATTGGGTATTTGTCCCTATTTTCTGGACTGTATTCTCCCATTATTGGCTTCATCCAGGTTTTTTGTGCCAAGGTTGAGAGCTATGGTGATAACTGAACTCACTGAATATGTTTGGGGGCTGTATTTCCCCATTATTGGCTTTGTTGAGGTGTTTTGTTCCAAGATGTTGACAGCTATGGTGAGAACTGAATTCACTAAATGGTAGCCATTTAAGTTTCAGTCTTCCTTTCTTTCATAGAAATAGATGATTTGGCATAGTGGTGTGTTGCTCTGGCTGTTTTGCACATGGTCCTGGGTTCAATACTTGGCAGTGAAATGTATGGTGGTAACACAGCATTTTATTCTAGCAACTTTCAAATATTATACAAGCAATGTTTAAAATGACTCCCTGGTTTTTGGGCTTTTGCCCCCCCCAAATAAAATTTGGCTTTTTCCAGATTTCTTGTGCTGCAAAGTTCAGAGAAACAGCTGAGTGTCGAGTAGACTTTTACAAGGAGCTGAGAACTGCAGGGGAACAAAAGTTTAGTGCTGCTTATACCGAGTCTGCTTACATTGTAAATAGCACAACAGGTAGTGTACTTGCTTTTAATGCAAAAGGCTGTGGGTTCTACTCCCACAGTAGGTAGATCCATTGCTGATACTGTACTCTGTTGTAAAGGGGCTGGATGCTGCAGTCCTCTTTGGCGAAAATACCTTGTAACTAAGAACCTGTTATCAGTTTGCCATCCATTCCCTATTGTGATATTACTAGCATTATCATTTTTTAATGCAACATAGGCAATTTGTTCCTCAAGGGCAATAGGCACTTTATTTGTAGATGAAACAATGACATATAAAGTTGTTTGCTAGCAGTAACCTCTTCATTAGTTAACATATTTCTTTAATGTGGAATTATTTAGATGACTTTTACTTCTTCAGAGATCTTGCATATTTACTGATACTGGTGGACTGTAGAAGTCTGAGTAAACTTTTATGATGGAAATGTTCTGAATTGGGCAGTTTTGTCATTATTGGTGCATGCATTTTGTTTCATTGTTTATTGGAAAAAGTGTTCAAAACAGTAAATTTAAAATGCCCTCTAAAAACCGTACTGTATTGTACAATGAATATAATTTAATACAGTCAGGAAGGTGTATGAAATAGCATTTGTATGTTTCGTGTTCAAGGGGCCTATGATTTGAAAACAGCCCAAAATTAATCTTTATCTGCCACTGGCAAAATGTATTTTCTTTGAATGTGGCTTTCAATGCTGTTTCAATGAATGTGAGTTTCAAGGGCAGAGAAGTTTTAATACTAAGTCTATTTTCATTGTGAGACTGCATTGCTTTGTTTAGCAGATATCTATTAGGGTTTATGCTGTAAACTATAAAATAAAACTTTCAAATGAAATCCATTTCATCGCAGAAGTAAAGCAGTATGCACAGTACAGTGTTTATGGCAAATGGGGCGAAATAACCAAGTAAGGGACATTGGAATGGCTGCAGGGGGGACGTTCCATTTGACCATTATTTTGTGAGGGGGGGAAGGGCAGCAAACTCAGTCAGCCCCAGCTGAACTATACCTCTCAACTGTCCAGAATGAATAGATTTTTGCTTCTTATTTTTGGTTTGTTCCTCATAAAATTTGTGGTTTTCTGCCAAATCATTTAGGAATGAAATCACTAAATAATGACAGACATTGAGTAGCAGACGTCATAACCTTCAGAAAAATGCATGCCAAAGCAAGACCTGTTATTCTATCAGCTGTCTTTTTAGTACTGTTTGTATGTTCCCCCAATATATTTGGCCTTATCCAGATTCCCTGCATTAAGAGGTATGTGAAAATAAATTGCTTTATAGAATTAGGAATATCCAAACCTCTCAACTGTCTCCAAGTTTGGCTCAAAATGTTGCTCCCCCCCCTTAATAATCCCTCTGCAAAATGGCAATTTTGGAAGAAAACGTGGAGGGTTTACAATTATAAATAACTGTAATGATCAGAGTTATAGATGACTTTTATTTCAGAAATGCATGTAGATGCCCTTATTTTGTCAGCTGCTCAAGTTAACAGTACTAATTTTAAAAAGGTGTCCCTTTTTGACAGGTTCCCAGCTGTACTGTGTGGCAATTTTATATGTTTGCATAATATATTTGGTCTGTTTTTCATAAAATTGTGGTTTTCTGGCAAAATTAGTAGCAAATCATCAAGATTGAAGTTAGAAAATAATGGCAGACATTTGAGTTTCAGATTTCATACCCTTCAAAAATTCATACTAATGCAAGACCTACTACTATTCTATTATCTTTCTAAGTTTATAAGAGCAATATTTAAAAATTGTCATTATTTTTGGGCCTGTGTCCCACTTTTCTGTATGGCTTTGTCCGGATTTCTTGCTCTGAGGTTGAGAGGTATGAGTGTCAGAGCCATCACCGTCAGCCAGAGACATTTCAAACTGTGACCTACTTGTTGCACTCCACTCCTCATTGTGGCGGCTCTGGATGTGTCCAAGCAAGGCAAGGAGCAGTTATGCCTTGTAAGTATGCAGAGTATTCCCCCATCCAAGGTAGACCACAAGTATGACCGTGGCTTTTCATCTGTCCTTGATTTTGCCGAATGTTCTGGTTTTCTGTCATATTTTTATACTGTTGATTTATGCTGCTTCTTATTCAGAAAATGCATGCTGTTGCAGTGCCCTGTTTCTCTGTATTAAAGTAGAAGTGCTTTAATGACCATCAGGTAAGCTTGTCGGAGATTGTAAGATGCAAGTAAGCTTTAATAAGCATACTGTTAATGAATTACCGACATTGAAAGCCTTTTCATTGTTGCCATGCAGAGAATATTTACATAACTAGATAACGTATAAGCCTTAGGTATTGAAATAAATGCATATGACAGTATTTATAATAAACAGGATTACAGTATTTTCAGAAGCTCATTATATTTGTTGGAGACTTGCAGTTATCTTTGCAGGCTTTACCCGTAAACTAAACAGAATGTCAATCTGTCATGTGTGGTCCATAACTTGTGCAGTAATCCTTTAAGCAATTTATCTTGAGCTTGTTTCTTGTTCGCTGTTCATTTTTTACTTTGATCATGTGTTCTCCATGAAACAAGTAGATAGTTGTCAGGCAGCAGGTCTTTGTTGGATAAGAAACATTTTTACAAATGGGAGTATCACAGAGATTGCTACTTTCAGCATGTTACTTGGTAATTTTATAAAGCTGAATATAAATTATAATTAGAACTGCAGTGCAAGGAGAAGTGGTTTGAGCTGAGTGCTGCTTGTCTTTTTTTATACTTGATTTTGACTGGCATTCCAGTAATGTATTTAAAAAGCAATTTATTTTTTCATGCCTCACAACCTTTGTGTTTCCATCTAGATATTAAGTAAGTTGTGATGTAGCCAATGCATTGAAATATTTTTTCTTCTACACTTCATTTCGTCTTGATTGGACTCTCATAATGACGGTTTGGCACCCAGGGCAGCGTATTTAAAGTTCCAGTTGTTGTGGTTTTGAGCATAGCTCCACCCCTTTCTAGTTGGTCACACCCCTTCCCATTGGCCCCACCCATTCAGCTGTCTCCTGCCAGCCCCCCTTTTATTTGAAGTCACCAGCCGCCACTGGATTTCACTAGTAATTGATACAGCCTCATTCCAGCTGGGTCTGTTGGTTGCGTCCAACCGTAATTGCAAAATCAATTTGTTATGCAGTAAACGGTTTTGCCAGTCACCTCCCTGGTTATCCAAGTGCATACATTCCAAAGTATAAAATTTTAACAGTTCATTACATGCCTTGCAAGGGCACTTTTGTCATTTCTTCGACTTAAACTGTAAAGATGCTGGTAGCTTTGTTTATTAAGGCTGTTATTAGTCTTTCTGACATAGAAGGCCAGACAGGACTGACACCTAGCTAAATAGACCTCTTTTGAGGTGTAACAATATCATCTGTGTCTGTCAGTCCACTTTTTTCATTTCGTCTCACAGTGTGGCATAATACTCTGATTCAGTGTAAGCACACTGGTTGCATCTGCCACACTTGTAAGTCTTGATATCACCCCTGTAAACTTTATCATTTGATCTTTCCAAAATTTTCTTTATATTTCGTTTTTTGTAAATGCATGTAGGGAAATTCTCAAAGTAGTTCTTAAGGCCGTCTTCACTTGGCAAAATAGACCATTGCTTGTAAATGATGATCTTGTTGTCAATGGAATCCAAGGAAAAATGTACAATAAGGTTGTTACTTACCAGATGCCTGTAGGCAGTATTGTTACCATCAATGAAACGGTTTTCTGAAGGCTTATACAAGCCTTTGAGTATGATTGGTGCATATCTTTCAGACCTAGCTGATCAGTCTGAAGAATAAAAAGATTTAGTAAGTTTCAGGATATCCATGTTCGAAAAACATACCCGTTAATATGTCCGATGGTTTGGAACATGTAGAATCATCCGAAGTCTGCTTTGAGGACATCAAATCAACTGGGCCTGTACAGTACAGATCCTGGATTGTCCATCAATTTCCTTGAGTTTAAGTACAATATGGAGATATAATCTGCACATTTTTTTGGATGCAACAATTTGCAAAAGAAGTGATGGAACCTTCAACACATCTATTTTTTGGAAACCAACTTATAATGCACTCTTGCACTTAAAAAGTAACTATCCATACCATCAGAAAAAGGGCGTAATTAAAAGCCAATATTTTATTAATATAAAACGTAGTTAACATTTAATTAATTATTAATAAAATAATATAATATATGTTTATATTTTTTGTAGGTGAGCATTTGACAATATTAACACAACCGTTATGGTTCAAAAGGATGCATTGGACAAAGATAGTAAGTTTCAATGCTGAAATGTCATTTGACAGAGTAAGTTGAGAAGATATGAAAATATCCCTTGAGGTATTTGGATTAAAATAAGCAAGGACAACATTAATAGCTAGAAAAGGAGTTTAAGCTAGGGTGAAACTGTACCAGGTTGTCCACTTTCACTATTACTCTTACCTTTATATTTAGAGTCATTAGGGACAAAGAGCAATCATACCTAATTGGCTATGTGTTGTAAAGAGAAAATGGCCCTTTTTGCAAATAGTACAATGTTCATCGTGCATACAGCTGCAGTCATAACAGATGGGTTCTCCTGCTGTCAGGCAGGTCCACGGTCGGCCGAATTCCAAAGTCTAGGTCCGGCGTCGGTTGTCGTCGCCTCTTCCCTGACATCAGTGCGACAGGGGTATAAAAGAACCAGCCAACGCCATTTTCTTCAGTCTTTCTTGCCGCGCGGTGCCCGAAGCAGAAGCAGTTCACAAGTGCTGGTCGCCCAGCTTCTGAAATTACGAAAATTTTGCAACCGAAGTCTTCTTAAAAGCTAAGTCCCTGTTGGGGAAACTTTTCTTGCCTCAGACCGATGTCAGACAAAGTTAATAATTGTATTTCATGTGTGAAGCAAATACCGCATAAGGATTTCCATTCCCTCTGTATTCCTTGTTTAGGCCCAGACCACGACGTCTCGGTCTGTCGTTTTTGTGCTACATTCAACAAACACACCATTAAGCGTCGGGCGGAGTTCGCCCAGCATTATTTTGGCAAAAAATTAACTATATTATGTCGTCGGATACTCCGACTCCAGTTTTGTCTAAAAAGCGCAAAGATAAGGACCGACACATGAGGTCCGTGGCCTCTACGGACACCACGCCAAAGCCGACTGCAGGTGGTCCTCAGCGAGGCGCCTACGCAGCCCCTGACTACCGACGACACTTCATTGGTGGTGTCTCCTGTGCCCGAGGTCGCAGGCTCCTCTGCCCACACCCCGACTACAGATACCGAAGCCACTCTTGGCGGTGAATCTCAAAGTGTGGACAGGTCTATCTCCTCTCAAGGTGTCTTCAGACCTTCCTCTTCTTTTTCCATCAAGGCTTTCACTAAGTCTAAAGCAGCCATGCATTCTAAGAGACAAGCTACACAGGGCCCATCTCCAGGCCCCATGCCTAAAAAACAGATGCTAAAAATGGCTGAGGATTTAATTACTCTTATCAGGGGTTCTCAACCCCCCTGGACAAAAGGCCCAGAGTGGAGGAAGAATCCCCCTCCTCTGATCAGGGCTCCATTATTTCAGAGCACTCTGATGAACAGGAACATTCTTACTCCCCTTTTGAAGATTCTGATGCAGAGGAGTCCATTCCCTCTGTTTCCCCCCAGAGGATTACTCATTTGGGGATCTTTGCATACCTTAAGGGAACACTTCCACTGGGAAGGCCAAGATTATTCAGATTCCAAGAAAAGGCTTAGAGAATTTCTCTTGCTACCTCAGCACAGGCCTCTGGCTATACCTCCTGTCTTGGACATACTAGATGATGTGTACTCGGAGGCCTGCCTTAACCCGGATTCTCTTCCTCCAGCCCCAGTCAAGCCTGACAGGTACTACAGGGTTCCTGACTCTCACCAATTTCTATACAAAAGCCATGCTGCTGACCCAGAAACTATCTCATAGGGCCCCAAGGGAATTAAGGCCTCCACTGCTAAAAATCCATTACCTTCTGAGAGAGATTCCAGATCCTTAGAAAGGTGGGGGAAAAAGGTATATACCTCGGCCACCTTAACCATGAGGGCATTAAACTGTCAGTTCCATATGCTAAAGTACCAACAGTTTCTGTTATCACAATTGAGAAGTAAAATGTCACAACCTGAACAACCAGACTTGAAGGAGTTGCAGAATTTGATGCATAGTGCAGAACAAGTGGGTAAACATACCTTACAATGTGGTTTTGATGCTCTAGAGGCCTCATGTAGAGCTGCTGTTATAGGATCAGTCACACGTAGACATGCCTGGCTCAAGGAACAAACCTTACCAGATCATGTCAAAGCTAAATTACTAGATGCCTCTCTACAAAAGGATGAATTATTTGGTGCTAATGCTGAGGAGGTATTAAGGAAAATGGAGGAAAAGGCTAAATCAATGCAAACAGTTAAAGATTTTCTACAGGTACAACCCCCACGTTTCAGTAGAAATTGGCCTTCCAAAAATTAGCCCTTTCCAGCCATGGACAGACCCCAAAGAGGTAGATACAAGCGCCCGAGGGGCAGAGGGCAATCCCAAGGATCGTTTAGAGGCAGACAATGGCAAGCTCCTACACAAAGAGGTGGTGAGGATAACTCGCAGCCATTCAGAAAGCAAGCCCAATGACTTTCCCCTTTGCATGCCAAGCAAGGCTCAAATGGCAGCACCATTAAGCGGAAAACTGGCATTATTTTCAGAAAATTGGCATTTTGTCACAAAAGACAAATGGATCCTGGACATTATAAACAGAGGCTACAGATTCCATTTTCACACCCTTCCAAAAATGAGAGGCATGCCAAACCTGCCACACAATCAAAGGGCAGAGGCACAAAGACAAATTTCAGATCTCATAGACATGAAAGCTATTCAAGAGGTACCTACTCACAAACAAGGTCAAGGTTTTTATTCCAGACTATTCCTGGTACCAAGGAAGGGAAAAGATTGGAGACCTATTTTGGACCTATCCATCCTAAACACATTTCTACTCGTACCAAAATTCAAGATGCTCACTCTATAGCAGCTTCTTCCCATGCTGGGCAAGGAGTCTTGGCTGGTAACATTGGACCTCAAGGAGCCATACCTGCATGTCCCAATCAGACAAAATTGCAGAAGATACCTCAGATTTCTTGCAGGTTCAACCCATTATCAATTCTCTGCATTGCCCTTTGGCTTATCTACTGCACCCAGAGTATTCACGAAATGCCTGGCATCAGTAATTGCCTACTGCAGACTTCAAGGGATACAAATATACCCCTATTTGGACGACTGCCTGATCCAAGCGGACAGCAAGAACATACTTCTGAAACATCTGGCTTATGTAATAATGTTGAATTCTCTGGGATACACAGTCAACAAAAAGAAATCAAGGCTAATACCCTCTCGGAGAATAATTTTCCTGGGTGCCAACTTGGACACAAACACCCAGATGGCCTACCTCACGCCAGAGAAGCAGGAGCAACTAACTCAATACTTCAGAACACTAGCAAATTGCACCAGGCTGACTGCAAGGAAAATCCTGCAGGCTCTGGGATTCATGGCATCTTGCATCTTACTAATCCCATGTGCAAAGCTGTATATGAGAAAACTTCAATGGTACCTGAAAAACCTATGGTCTCAGCACAGCCACAGTTTGGAAACAATAATACCACTAATTCCATGTCTTCAAAAGGAATTTCTGTGGTGGGCTCAAGCATGCCAAACACAGGTCTCCCATTCAGCAAGCCTCAAGCAAATCAAGTCATCACAACAGACGCCTCGGACTATGCCTGGGGGGCGCACATGACAGATCGGTGCATTCAGGCCAAATGGTCCCAAAAAGAAAAGCACCTTCACATCAATCAAAAGGAAATGCTAGCAGTAATAAATGCTATTATAGCTTTCAAAGACCTTCTGCAACCAGGTCAGCTATTGATGAAGACGGACAACACCACAGTAATGTGGTACATAAACAAACAGGGAGGAACCCATTCATACCCCCTATGCAGGCTGGCCATGTCACTTTGGAACATGGCCCTGGACTTACAAATCGAACTTCAAGCACAGTACTTGCCAGGCAAGGAAAACACGCTGGTAGACAACCTAAGCAGAAATATGACAGATCCACACGAATGGAAGTTGCATCCTCAAGTTTATACAGAGATAATTCAAGCATGGGGAAGGCCAGATATAGATCTCTTTGCCTTCCACAAAAATCACCA
This sequence comes from Protopterus annectens, assembly GCF_019279795.1. NCBI lineage: Eukaryota > Metazoa > Chordata > Ceratodontiformes > Protopteridae > Protopterus > Protopterus annectens. Next base: position 780,147,950 of record NC_056746.1, on the reverse strand, counting down.
ATTGACAAAATTCTGCTCAAGGATTTTTCATCCAAAGGCCTGGAGAGTGGACGCTCTCTCTTTCAGCTGGACATCAGTGACAGTTTATGCCTTCCCACCTCTTCCTCTGCTGCCCAAAGTTCTATTAAAAACCAGAGCAGACAGACCAAAGATGATTCTCATTGCTCCAGACTGGCCAAGACAACACTGGTACCCACTCCTGAGGAGCCTGACGCATTCCCCACCATGGACCCTGCCTCTAATGCCTCCTCTTCTGACTCAGCACAGCCTCAAAACGTTTCACAGTCAGCTAAAAACACTCAATCTAGCTGCATGGAAGATTCCTTAGCATCACAACAGACCCTACTCTCCAAGGAGGTGCAGGATGTCATTTTGGAGGCCAGAAGGCAGATTACTAGAAAAGCTTACTCTGCAAAATGGAAACGGTTTTGTGTCTGGAATGAGAAAAAGGGCCAGGATCCTGGAAAACTGAATTTACCTCAAATATTACAGTATCTAGCTGAGCTGCTAAGCAGTGGACTTTCATTCTCCTCCATCAAAATCCATGCCTCAGCCATTTCTGCAGAATACAACACTGATCCACCCTTATTCTCTCACCCCCTCTTAAGACAGTTCCTCACAGTGGCTAAGAATCTAAAACCCCCAAGGAAACAACCAATACCTGCTTGGGATCTCAATTTCATTCTAGAAAAGCTGACCTTGCCTCCTTTTGAGCCAGCTGACTCATCAGATTTGCAATATTTGTCCTGGAAAACAGCTTTCCTTCTGGCTATTACCTCAGCTCGTAGGGTATCGGAACTACAAGCTCTCATGGCTGTGCAGCCTTTTATCATCTTCCATCAGGACAGAATTTCCTTATGAACCAACCCGTCCTTTATGCCAAAAGTGGTATCCAGGGTAGCTTTGAATCAGGCTATACACTTACCTACCTTTTATCCTAATCCTCCAAACAAAGGGGAGATATTACTGCATTCCTTGGACATCCACAGACAACTGCGTTGTTATTTGGACAGAACAAAGCCTTTCAGAAAATCAGAACAGCTCTTTGTGTCCTATGCTATAGGAGTTCAAGGAAAGCCAATTTCCAAACAGACAATCTCAAAATGGATAGCCCACTGCATATGCTTTTGCTATTCTTTTCATGGCAAAACTGTACCTACAGGCATCAGATCTCACTCCACAAGGGCCACGGCTACCTCTGCAGCTTTTCTCAGAGGAGTTCCTACCAAAGATATTTTGGAAGCAGCCACTTGGAGTTCTGTGCATACCTTCTCCAAGCACTACCACCTTCCATTATACTCCAAATCTAGAGCGGGCTTTGCCACTGCAGTCTTGCAGGGCATTCTGGCTCCTCCTAGTTCCACCTAGTTCCTACCACCCCTTTCTTAGATTTGGGATTCTACCCATCTGTTATGACTGCAGCTGCATGCACGATGAACATAGTACAGTTTTGTACCTATCATAAATGTAGATGTTCGAGTGCTAATACAGCTGCAGTCCAGGTTTCCCTCCCTCCTTCCCCTCTTGGGACAGACCTATTGGCTAACACCTCCTCATGCAACCTGATTGGGGTATTCATTCATGATGCATTTGCTTGCACTATTGTATTTCGATTATATGGCATTGCTTTATTACACAAATTTATGTATTGCCTTCCTTCTGGGGGCACCTGACATCTGGGGCAAGAAAAACTGAAGAAAATGGCGTCGGCTGGTTCTTTTATACCCCTGTCGCACTGACGTCAGGGAAGAGGCGACGACAACTGACGCCGGAACTAGACTTTGGAATTCGGCCGACCGAGGACCCGCCTGACAGCAGGAGAACCCATCTGTTATGACTGCAGCTGTATTAGCACTCGAACATCTACATTTATGGTAGGTACAAAACTGTACTTTGCATTTACCAGTCCAGAGCATGATCTAATGTTTATATTTGGTAAATTGAAAATATTTTTTATAGTATAACAGTATATAAAGTAAATGAAGCAAAACAAATGCTGTAGTAATGAACTTGGCACCAACATATAACCTGGTGCAGTGTTTCCTTTTTTTTTTCTGGAGGGTCATGACTGTGTACAATAAGATTAAAATGGGATGTTTAGCAGGCATCTAAGAGAATGTGAGAAGAAACTACTAACAAAAACTGTAAGATAAGACAAGACACTGGAAACTGTTACTTATGGACTCTGATATTAAGATACAAATGGTTAAGAAGGTTTTGGTCCCTCTGCTTCTTTATGAGAGTTAGGCTTATATGTTTTAACTGAAAGACCAGATATAGTAGAATACAAACAAGGAAATTAGGAAGTTTCTTTGGACTAATAAAAGGAAAGGCATGCAGTGGGGAAAAACTAATACTGACAAAAACTTAGAATAGATTATACTATACATTCTAATAAGAAAGACACATGACACACAGTATAACCTGTATTAACTTTGGATGTTATACTGTGATATGGACATACGTAGTTATCTAAAAAAAAAAACACACTATTATAATTTTCTTTTTCATGCCTTGTGCATATATTGTTTCTCTGTTAATAAGTATTATTCCATTTAACATTACACAGATTGCTCAAGTCCTGCCTTCCCTAAAATTTCACTCGTCTTCCTCCTGAGCATTATTCTTCATGTATTGTTCCACAGATTACATTTATTTCTCTATAGTTTGCTCCTTCCATTTTCTAAAGAATCCTTCCTCCAATTCATATATCCCTATTTCAGCATTCAGTAAGTCTGTTACGGTTGGTTTAGATTTTGATTTCCATTTTTTTTAGTAATTGCATTTTTTTGATATCTAACAGTTTTAATCTTAGTTTGGCCACAGTATGTCTAGGCAATTCAGTTTCTATATCCCAGCTCAAAAGAATAATTTGCTTAATAATGTGGTGTTACATCACTTTTGACAAAGTACCTTTTAAGGAATTTTTAAAGTTTCTCAACTTGTTATATTCCCAGAAATGTCCCCAAATACCCTGTCTTTCCCATAATACCTACAATAATTACAGTGCACCTGTGGAAAAATTCTCTGGTCTACTTTATTTTATTTATTTTACATTTGTTGACTGGGATAGTCCAACTGGATACATGTCCATTTTCAGCAGAGTGCTGGGGAGAAAAGCTCCAAGGTAGAACATACAGTAAAAATCACAAAATGATTACAAGTTGCACTCAGTTTACAGGCTCCAGTTGAGCAAGCGGGTAATATAATCATACATTTTTAAAACAGTGTTGACAAACTGACTAGGCAAGGTAATGTGATTACAGACTATAGAGGAGGATCTGTTCGGGTTTTGAAGAAGGACATAGCCAGTTAGTTTTAAACTCTTGCTTGAGGCTTTTTTTGAACCGAGTCAGAGCGGGTTCAAGAGTAATATCAGCAGGAAGAGAGTTCTAAGTTTTGCCAACAGAGTTAGCAAACAGAGATTCCCCAGCAGGGTTGTTGATTCTGGATGTTTGAACCAGTAGTTTATTAGAAGAGGGAAGTGACCTCCGGTTGCTATAAGGGTTGATGATATTTTTAAGTGCAGGCATGTTATCAGGGTGGTTGAGAACTTTATGGGCAATTATAATCTGGTTGTATTAAAGTAGGCTAGGCCATTCTAGCCACCCCAGAAGATTTAGGTTGTGACAGTGGTGGGTCCTACAGGCCTTGCCTGTTGCAAATGTAGCAGTATGGTTATAACATCTGGAGAGTTTGTGAAGAGCAGATTTGTTCAAATTAGTGAGTAGAGGGGAGGCATAAAGAAGAGTAGAGAGTAGATGGGAAAGAATAATAGCAGTCCTGCCAAATGGAGTAAGGAAAGGTTTGAGCTTATAGAGGGAGCCAAGTTTTTTAAAGTCCAAAACCAAAAGTTCTGTGCTATGACAAAGTCCCACCAAACAGCAAACAGCAAAATCCAAAAAAGAAAGAAGAATGGCAGGACACTGCTGGATTAACTCCTTCTTTTATTAAAACAACCAAAACATCCAAGGATAAGCGCTTTCGGGTGTGATACCCTTCATCAGATAAAGAGAACAAACATTACCACTGTTTTAAATTAAAAGCCAACCAATCAGCAATCAGTAAATTACCCGCCTTTTTAGTAGGGCGGGTTTCAAAGGAACCATGTCATTTAACCCTGGGCTCCTATGAGCCCTCAGCTCCAAGATCCATTCAGATTCAAGGGATTCTGTCATCAACCTTATGTCTCCTCCCCTATTATTTAACCTTACGTTAACCACAGCCCTGAAGCTGAAAGTATGTGTTGAGTGCTGTTCAATGTGCCTATAAAGAGCATTATGCTCATTTTTATTTCTAATATTGGAAAGATGCTGTAAAATTCTGATCTTAAACATATTATTGGTCTTCCCAACATAATATGCTGCACATTGTTCACATGTAGCCAAATAAACTATGTTGCTTGTCCTGCCTTAAGATGGTATAACCTTCCAGTAACAGGATGTTTAAAAGTTGCATTCTTATTGATAGACGGACAGGCTTTACATAAGCCACAGGGAACACTACCTGGGCTCTCCTTAAATAAATTGGATGTAATAAAAGCCTTTTCATTACAAAGGATGTCCTTCAAATTCTTATTTCTCTTGTATCCAAAGCTGGGTCTGGTTCCTAATAGATCCTTTAACTTATTGTCACTTCTTAAGATGTTCCAGTTTTTAAAAATTATATTTTTTATATCTTTGGTATTGCTACTATAGGTGACAAACAACTTAGGTTCCCTTTTTTGTGGAGCTTTGGCCTTGGATTCAACGAGCTCTTGTCTGATCCATGGTTTGTATTTACTATCCCTTTTCTGCCTACTATCATTAATGACTTCACTAATCATCCCCTCTTTGTATCCTCTGTCCAAAAAACATTGCTTCAAGGACTCTATCTCTTTCTCATACTCTGTATCATTCATTGATATCCTAGATATTCTGCCGGCCTGGCCCTGAACTATATTGGGGAACATATGACGGGGATGCATGCTATCAAAGCATAGCAAACTGTTTTTCCAGCAATCCTTTCTAAATAACTTCGATGAAAAACCATTGCTAGTTTGTGTAATACTGACATCCAAAAAATCTATGCTGGTATCAGAGAAATTCAACTTAAATCTAAGGAAGGATGTGGTGGAGTGTAGATAGCTGACAAAATCTATTAACATGTCTGCCTCACCCCTCCAAAAGAAAAAAAACATCGTCTACAAAACGTGTATACATATACACATGTTGTTTCCATAATGGATGTTCTAAAATTACATCTTTCTCCCAAAACCAAAGGACCAGGTTGGCGTATGTATTAGCACAGGGGGTGCCCATAGCTACCCCCTGTGCTTGTCTATATATTTGCTTGTTCCCTATAAAGACATTATTCTCCAAGACCAAGGCCAACATCATCTTAACTAAGGATATATTGTTGTCTTCCTCACCCAAGTCACTCAGAACCCCACCTATGGCTTGGATACCAAAGTCATTACTGATCACAGTAAAAAGATTATGGACATCCAACGTCACCATTAAAAGTTTTCCCCGTGGCTTATTATGATTGAACCTGCCTACCCTTCTAAGGAAATCAGCAGTGTCTTTCAACACAGAGGATGCTTTGTCTAGAAGTGGTCAAAGTGTATATTCTACCCAGATGGAGATATGCTCCGTGACCCAGCCTCTGCCCGAGACAATGGGTCTGAATGGGGGGTCTTCTACTGATTTATGAATTTTTGGCAGAGCTTTAAAAATAGGTATAACTGCTTTTTCTATCCAAAGAAATTGTAGCATCTCATCACTTATTAGCATATCAAAATTTAACCTCTTCAAGCTGTTATGTACTTCATCCACTAGCATTTTGACACCTATGGGGTTGAGTGGAACATAGACTTTCTTATCTAATAACAACCCCTGAATTTTTTGTTGATAAAAGGTGGTGTCCATCACCACTACGGCACCCCCTTTATCAGCCATTTTTATAGATATTACCTGACTGTGTCTCTGTCTTTTTAAGGTGCGCAGGTATCCATTTTTTAATTAACATGATTAATTAGCTTCAATTAATTCCTATGGTGACCTTTTATCTATTTAAACTTTGATTGTTTTGTATGTATTATTCTGATGAAGTCTGTGGATGAAAGCGGATATTAAAGCAGTGTACGCTATTTCTTTTTGAGTCATTTTCAGTTGTTTTTTGCCTTGGTTTGGATTTACTTGTTTTGGTTCTGGACTTTTTTACTGGTTTTTGTGAGTTCCATGGCTGAGGCGGCTGAAGACCCACTTTTGAACCTTAGCATCCACCCCACCCCCTCCTCTGAGGCTGTTAACTTGAGCGTTTTACTCATCAGTGCTTTAACGGACATTAAGAGTTCGTTACAATTTCTCATCACCAAGGCCAATGCAGCGGAATCTATTACTAAAGCATCCAGTCCTGTCGGTTCTTTCCATGAACTTGATACTGTTATTTGCTTAGATAATCCACCTCCAGCGGTGAAGGATTTGGGTTCCACTACACAACGCATCATTGGTCGGGCGACTTTGAGTCAATTTTTCGACCGTGCTGAAAACCCGTTTGGTTCTCTTGGTAATTTCGAAGGATTAAAAAAGTTACCACGGCATCATGATTTCCAGGACAAGCGTGAGCAGTTATGCAAACTGCTAAAAAGGTACAATTCCATTCATTTAGAAAATTGTTACTTTTCACGGTGTCTTGAGTTACAAATAGTTCCGAAGGGGTTGCGTTTTTTTAAATGCCCCAACGGAGTTCAACCTGGAGATCCTTTTTTCCAAATCTTGACCGGCTTTTTTAACGAAGCCGGTTTACGTTTTTTAAAACTTCTTGTTGACAACAATTTGGGCAAACTGGAGGCATTAAAAAAGGAAATTATCAACCTAGAGTTATTTTTCAAGGAACTATTGGATGACAGTAGCTTCGGAGAGTTCTTTGACATCATCATACAGGAACTAGAACAAACTTCAGTAGATAACATCAATAGAAAACAAAACAAACTGTTACGGGACATTACTGCTTATGAGAATGGTTCTGTCTATTCTAATTTTGTTTCCTCTAATAAAATCAATAGAGGTTACAATATGACCAACCAAACTGCTTTTAAATCCACTACAAATTGGGCTAGTAAAGTGCCATCGGTTAGTGGTTATAAACAAAAAGTTAGTCCCGTTGAGCACACTTCGGGTTTGGTAACAGCAAAAGAACCTGATTCTGTGTCCTTGGGGGGTAATAACAACAACAAAAAACCGTCTAACAGTTGTGGTGAAGGCGTTTCTCTTGTTCCGGATTCTGACACCACTTCAATAACGGACAGTAATTTTTTGACCGCTATTGACAACAATGCGGTTGTTAAATCCAAACACACCTCCAACCAGGGTTCCACATTAGGTCATGCTGTGGTTCCCTCTTCTTTTCCCAACAAGAAACATCAAGTTTCAACAAAAACTGTTTTGACCAGAAGTCGAACTTTTCTGAGTTCGCAATCTTCGGGGGAAGAGACTTAGAACTTGGACATGGCTATTTTAGTGTGATCAATTTGACTGACCATGTTTTTTCATGTGACGAAATTAATGTTTTGAAACTTGGGCTTAATTTTGTCCCACATTCAAGAGCCAATTATGTTAGAACGGTTATTGACATTAAGCAGTATGTCAGGAAACTTAATTTACACTACTTATTACATGATGTCACTACTTCTAATCAAGTTTTTATTAAGCCATCTGTTTTTTGTCCTAAATTACAGCATACTATAAGAATTTTCGAAGAAAATTGTTTGCAGGATGTAGATTTTTTGTTACATAACACCTTTAACTATGATCAAAATCTTTCTTGTTCTGAAAGCAAAGCTTTGAAAAGTTTACAGTCTATGGGCAATAATTTGAGATTTATGAAGTGACAAGGGTAACAATATTGTTATTATGAAAAAAGATTCCTATGTAGAAGGGATATTGAAGCTTTTGAATAATATTGATGAATATGAGATTATTTCTGACATCCACAAACGTCAACGTTCTATACATTCATTTTTATACGAAGCACTCATGGAGGGGGACATCAGTCATGAGCTATATGAATTTTGTGTTATTAATGAGCCACGTATTGGGTTTTTTTTTGGAATTCCCAAAACTCATAAATCCCTTGAAAATCCACCCTTCAGACCTACTGTTTCATCACCCCATTCCATCACTGAAGGGTTGGCACTAGTTATTGATGCTTTACTGGGTCCCATCATTACCCATCAAACTTCATTTCTCCGTGATTCTTGGCACTTTTTAACAAAAGTTAATGATTTTGTTTCCTCACATGGTTTTGATCCCCATAGGTACATCATGCTAACTGTTGATGTGGTGTCACTGTACACCTGCATTCCTCAAGATGAGGGCATAGAAGCTGTGCGGAATTTTTTATCAAACTTTTATTCTGGTTTTTCTCATAGTACTATTTCCTTGATTTGTAGATTTTTGGAGATTATATTAGAGAACAATTTTTTTCTTTTCGAACAAGTTTATTACCGACAAAAAAGGGGTGTAGCTATGGGGTCTTCGGCTGCCCCTGCTTATGCCAATGTTGTTATGGCACTGTGGGAACGTCAATTCATTCCATTTTTAGTTCAAAAATATCACATTTTGTTTTACTGTCGTTTTATTGATGATTTGTTTTTTTATTTTAGATGATAGGGTGGCGATTATTGACACCTTCCTTATTGACATTAATTCTTTTTCTTCATATTTAAAGTTTGTCATCGGTGGCCATGGAATCAATGTTAATTTTTTGGATGTGAATCTGAGGTGGGATTTTGAAGAAAAGAGGATGCACAGTCGCATTTATAGGAAAAAGACTTTTAACAATGGATATCTCCATTATAAAAGTGGGCATCCAAAACATGTCATCTCGAACATCCCAAAAGGACAGTTCATCAGGGCAAGCCGTATGACATCTAAAGACTCTGATGTCTTTCAAGAGTTTTGTTTTATAATTTTTTTGTTTGTTAATAGGGGCTACCCAAAATCAGATCTTATCCAAATGGCCACTGATATTTATAACAAACGGACTAGTCATTATGCACCGTTATTAAGTTTACAGATGGACAATTCGATTTTTAAGGACACCAATAACAGTAATACACGGAATTTAAATATTGTATGTTCATTAGAGATGAATTCTGACAGCGTATTCAGAGTATTATATCAAAGAATTGGAGAGTCATTAAGGGGAATGCTGAAATGTATGATGTTTTAGGAGACAAACCTTTGTTTGTCCAAAGGAATGATTTCAATTTAAAAAAGATTTTAGAAAGACATGATAACATCCTCTGTGGAGTTTCCACAAGTAAAAGGGGCATGAATTGTTGTCATGATTGTAATATGTGTAGGTATATCTCAATAGGACCATATATTTCAGTGGCTACCTTTAATAGGACCTTTCCTGTTCCTGGTTTTGTGAACTGCCGTTCTTCAGGTGTTGTTTATATAGCTCTGTGCTCATCTTGTACCGCATTTTATGTTGGAATGACGACTAGGCAGTTAAGAACCCGTATTAGGGAACATTTATACTGTATCAAAACCAAAGATGACAAAAATGCTCTTTATAAACACAGTTTACTGTGTCATTCCTTCAATAAGTTTTTATTTTCAATACTGGAAATTTGTCACAAAGACAAGAGGGAGGGGGATTTTAAGAATTTTTTACTCCAAAGGGAAACCCATTGGCAAATTAAACTGAGATCTGACTGCCCTCCTGGCCTCAATGAGGCCATTAACGTAAAATGTTTTCTTAAATATAGGAAACTAAAAGTTAATAAAAGTAATGACTTAGTTTGTCTTCATATTACCTGACTGTGTCTCTGTCTTTTTAAGGTGCGCAGGTATCCATTTTTTAATTAACATGATTAATTAGCTTCAATTAATTCCTATGGTGACCTTTTATCTATTTAAACTTTGATTGTTTTGTATGTATTATTCTGATGAAGTCTGTGGACGAAAGCGGATATTAAAGCAGTGTACGCTATTTCTTTTTGAGTCATTTTCAGTCGTTTTTTGCCTTGGTTTGGATTTACTTGTTTTGGTTCTGAACTTTTTTACTAGTGTATTTTTATAGAGTACAGCTACCCCACCACCCTTCCTAGTACTACGATCAAATCTAAGTTTGTCGTACCCTGGTGGTATTACCTCATTGTTTTTAGTTACCGGTTTCAGCCAGGTTTCCATAAGACATAATACATCAGGAGAGTAAACTGCTAAGAGAGCGTGCAGATTATGGACCTTATTGTTTATGCTTCTGATATTTAGATGGCCGATCAGGAGAGAATTATGGGGCTTATTTGCCAGTGCTATGTTAGAAGGAATATTAGTTTGGGAACTGGAATCAGCAGGTGGGGATGGGCCAGGGTTTGGGTTGATGTCTCAATTCATTGTCAGGCTGCAACATAAGCTGTGAGTTTCATAATTTTGTTTATAAATTTTTGGTAATGTTTAGTTTTGGGGTTGATATACATGGGTCTAATCTTTTGGTAGTTTTTAGGAATGGTGGGGTTCAGGTATGTGGGGAATTATGGTGGGGTTCAGGTATGTGGGGAATTATGAAGTGGTCAGTATTGTTTGATATTGTTGTAGTGATACTTTGGGATTTTGGGTAGTGAAAACCTAGGTAGGGCTGATTTTCAGAGGTGGTGAAGGAGATATGGAATGAGTAACAGAGGTAACAGTGAAAACAGTAGCAGAATTTTGAGGGTTAGCATAGTGCCTGCCTGGAGCATTATGTTGGAACTGTATTTGGAGCAGGAGTAAATTAAGAAGACTAGGAAGATTAGTGGCAGGTGGGGGGGGTTGATCTAGGAAGTTATCTTTGATAGGTTATAGTGGAGGGGGGGTTTAGAGCTTTAAATTTAGCACCACTGGGAGCGGGTGGGATTTGGTGGCAGGGCGTGGCACGGAGCGAGCCCAGGCACAGTGGGGCGGGCTAAACCAAACCACGAGGTACCTGATTTCTATGCATGCAAGGTAAGTAATCATAAAATGTTATGTTTTATTTCTCTAGTTTTATACTGCAGACTGATAGTACACACTTGGGGAGGGTTTAGAGCTTTAAATTTAGCACCACTGGGAGCGGGTGGGATTTGGTGGCAGGGCGTGGCACGGAGCGAGCCCAGGCACAGTGGGGCGGGCCAAACCAAACCACGAGGTACCTGATTTCTATGCATGCAAGGTAAGTAATCATAAAATGTTATGTTTTATTTCTCTAGTTTTATACTGCAGACTGATAGTACACACTTGGGGAGGTAAAAAATATATATTTGCCACTAGTAGCTCTTTAACTAGCGAGTGTAACTTCCCAATTTTTAAGAATATTAGCAATGTAATGGGAGCCCTAGGGACTTTCTCGTAGTGCTGTGGATCCAGAATAGTTTAGTACATATATCACATTAAAGTCAATTTCTTGATGTTAACCTTTTACAGTCTTAGGTGTGAGGGACAGATCAGAGTAGCTTTCCCCGTTTTGTCGCAAGTAAGGTGGAATCCTTTTTACTTAGCGTTGCAGAGCAGTAGGGGGATAGAACCTGATTTGCAGCCCATCTCTGTTGCCCTGGGAAGCGAATAAAAATACTTGTACAAGCACTTCCATGCAAAAATCCTAAACCACCTAGATTTTGCAGCATACTTGGGAACCACACTAATATCCCCCCATTGTTTCTTTGCATATTGCCTGGTCTTGCACGCCACTTCTATGTGGATCATCATTGTTATGCTGATCTTATCAGATGTTTTCTTCCCCTCCACGAAATCACACTGGTCCGTTATCTGTCAGATTTGGAAACACCTTAGCCATTGTCTTAGCTGGTATATAACAGTTTATGCATCAAAAATGAAATTTGCCTATATGAAGTTGGGTTGAAAGGATTTTTGCCTACATAGAGTAGAACAGCCACCACAGTTTTCTTTCAACATGCTGGTACTGTCCCTCATTTTAAAATGTCTTGAAACAAATGTTTCCAGTTCTTTATCACTTTCTTCCATCCCAACTCCCAGACTTGCCCAGGAATACCATGTGTTCCTGGAGACATCCCTGTTGATTGATTATATATATCACCATTTTTTTTATCTCCTCCCCTCTTGACTACTGATTCTTGTGCTTCATCTTCCTCTACTTTTGGCATGTTTGTCTTTCATAAACATTTTTATGGTTCCCCATTCCTATTTACTGCTGGTTATTTTTCTAGTCATAGGGTCCCCTAGGTATGGAAGCACTCCTTTATATTTCCTTTTGTACAAGTTGATGAGCTAATTAGGTTGTTACCAAAAATACTTGCTAAACAGCAGTCTTTCTAAACTTGTGTATGTTATCCAAAACTCACCTGTTTTCCCTTCAGCAGTTGCTTCTCTTCCTGTTCCGTAAGATTTTCATTCATCTGCCATACTTCAATCTTTGATAATCCTTCTAAATAATTTCTATTACTACTTATCTGTATTTTTTTTCTTCTCTCGTTTGTACCATAGTTTGAATTCTGTTTTCATTTCATCTCACTTCTCAGCTATCCTTTTGGAAGAAATGTGCATCTTCCGTAAAAACATTTGAATTATTTCCACTAACCATTCCATAAATTCCTCTCTTTTTAACAGTTAAGTAAGAAAGTGCAAGATTGTCATTTTACTTGATTAGCCTGCATCTTTATCTTATTTTTTATTGATGCATGTTCTGAAATAGTTATTAGATGTTTCAAAGCTTATAATTAAATACCCATGCTCCTTTGAAATATAAGTTCTTTCCCTTCTAAACCATTTATTATACCTTGGGGAATATGTTTATTTTTTACAGGTTCCTACTGTTAATTTCATATCTTTTATTCCAAACATTCTTATATATTTCTTCAGAAGTCTACTCTCTTTTTGTTATATTTTCCCTTCTAGAGCTCCTTGATGCATCTTCACTGTTGCATATCAAGATTCTAGTCTCCACCCATCAGTAATATATCCTGCTGTAAGTTAAAGGAGAACTCCACCCTAGAACTAAAAAAATGTTTTTCTTTTCAGTCTGTCTTTGTTTCCCGACCTATTTTTACACATGAAAATCACTCAGAGTGCTTTATTTGTAATTTTAGCCCGTTTACCACAAGATGTCTACCGATGGGGCTTGATATATCAACGTGATCTTCTTCTGCTTCAACCCTTTCTCTTTCCCATAAAGCATTTCAAGTCTTCTTTCTATGACTCGTGCCAGACATAAGGAAGTAACTGTGAATTCCAATGCCAATGACATATAATGGGAAATGTGTGACTCAGTTTGTATTCCTTCTGTAAGAGGGCTGCTTCTTTTCTTTTGCTAATCACCCTCATTTATGTTTTGCTCAGGGCTTGCTTTACACTATACATTGAAGTTATCCAGTTGCAGGCAGGAAAAAAGCTAAATTGGAGGCCTTTGTTGTAGGTGTTCTTTTGTAGTCCTAACTTTACCCCCCTGTCACCCCCTAAAGGGCCCATATATCTATACAGGAAGAATGCAGAGTCCCTGTAATCACATATGTGCAGGTAAAAGCTGCACTTCCTAAAACTAAAAACACAGCATCCATGGGACTGGACAACATCCCAGGCTGCATGTTGCACGAACTTCAGAACGAACTGGCTCCCCACCTAAGCACCATGTTCAATCATAGTCTCATGTCAGGCTTTGTGCCCACTGAATGGCGCACAGCAACAGCTGTCCCACTCCTCAGAGGAAGCCACCACTGATCCTGGGAACTTTTGCCCTATTAGCCTGGCGAGCCTGGTCTGCAAGGCCATGGGACATATCATCATGGAACTCATAAAGATATTGGTAACCTCCAAACTCTGGACCCCACACAGTTCGGGGTTGTGAAAGGTAGATCATGCCTTCTGAACCTGATCGACTTCTTTGAGGCAGTCACCAAAGCCATAGACGAAGGTAAGGTGGTTCACATAGCCTATCTTGACCTCACCAAGGCTTTTGACACCATCCCCCATTCTGGAATTATAGCTAAACTCACTAAACTAGGTATAAATCCCTACATCACAAGATGGGTTGCCATCTGGCTCACTGACAGAACCCACACTGTAAAAGTTGCAGACTCCAAATACCAGTGACAAGTGGAGTACCACAGGGTTCAGTCCTGGGACCTCTCCTGTTTGGTATCTACGTCTCTGAAGTACAGGCTAACACAGAAGGCGTCTGGCTAACAAAGTTCGCAGATGACTGCAAACTAGGAGCCATAGTTGAGTCCCCAAAAGAGGACATTGTTCCCCTCTACACAGCACTCATTAGACCCATTATAGAGTACAATGCCCTTTTGGTATGTACCACACAAGGCATCTGCAGCAGCTGGAGAGGCCATAGAAGTACCTCCCAAAGAGGATTACTGGCCTCAAACAGATGCCCTACACTGACTGTCTCAAAAAACCTCCAGCTTTACTCTGTAGCATATCGCCTTCTCAGAGGAGATCTCTGCTTAACATATAAAGTTATGTTAAACCCAGAGCTGTTGGACATGCTACTCCTAATGAAATCCCAATCCCTCCAAGCTACACGCTCTAGGGACCTAAACCTTATCACCACAATAAACAGGACATGCTGGAGGGATAGAGTCCTGTCCTAGAGACTTCCTGTACTCTGGAACAAGCTACCCATCTATGTCGAGCAAAGTTCCTAATTAGCACTCTTCTAGAAAAATCTTGATAAGTGGATGGGAAATAGGAAATATACCCCGGGGATCACTTCTGTGGCTCTGCTCGACAGGGGCACAGGAAATTAACTTTCTTGGGTGGCATAAGCCAGGGAACCTTGCTGGCTAGGCTTACTTAGGCCCTTGGGCCGATGGCCTAGTACCTACCTATGAACATGAATTGATAATCCCTTGCGCCCGCACTACTGCAGAGGTGTTAAAACTGTCACTGCAATTCACAGCTCAGAATTGAAAGGAAGAGACTTCTGATCTAAATTTCTTCCCCTCTGCCTGTAGGTAAGAATTATGTATTCATTTAATTACTTTGTGTTAAGAGAAAAAGTTTTAAAACATACTGTTATTTGTCTCTTTCTCCCATCTAGCAAAATGAATATGCTATTTGCTGAAGTGTTGGTAAGAAAAGGTCATTGAACCATGTTTATTAAAGATGGGCTTTACCTAGGATAGATGTAGTTTGCTTATGAACTTGAATAACATCTGTTTTCTATACTTCTGAATAAGAGTTAATTTACTAAGGCAGGCTGTGGAAAATTCCAGCTACCACTGTTGAACTAAGTATTCTGTACTAACTGTGGTTTTGAGGTAAACATTCTTCACTAGCTGTGGTTTTGAGATAAAGCATTCTTTTCTGAGGTAAATTGTGATCCTAGATGTTTTTCATAGCCAACTGTCAACTGTTAGAAATATAACAAAAGCTATTTTGGCTAGTAACAGGAAAGTATAAAAGTTGATGTCAGTAAACAAGCTGATCAGATTGAGATCATCTTGGCCAACATGCTGCTGTAATCTGGTTAGCTGTAAATAAAGAAGTTTTTCATCACCTGAGGCAGATGTGACTCGCTTGAATTTTTTCTTCTGACATTTTGGTCCTTCGGACCGGAAACCTCTACGAAGATACGGATCAGACCGACAGAGACTGAAAAACCTGCGCAGGTGAGGGTTTCTCATCTTAAGATTCCCTCGACGGAAAGCCCTCCGACTGATTTGTCGTTGGAAAGAGGCCGGCCGCTCTCTGATCCATATCTGAGGGACGGTTTCCGCACCAAAAGGGGAAACTGAGTCTTATCTGGTTCAGGTAGGATGAAAAATACTTTTTTTTTACTTTTAATTTAATTTAACCTTGTCGACAGGGGTTTTATTTTTAGTTAAGGGTGGGTAGGAATAATTGTTAAGATTATTTTATTAGGATTACCTGTTATTTTGTTAGGATCCCCGTTAAGATAGCCCCATTTTGTAATAAGCCCTGTAAAAATAATTTTGATGCAGTCCTAAAATAAGAAATCTAGGAAAACATGGGTTCAAGTTGCTGCAAGCGTGAGAGTGATGCCTGTTTAAATGTTGATGCTAAGTATATGAAAAGTTTAAACAAAAATAATGTTAAATTTTTGAAGAACTGGAAGTTGAAATATGATTTTGATGGTACACTGAATAAGAATGCTGTGCAAAATTGGTTATAGATTTGAAAAAGGATGCAGGAACTAGAACTAAAAAGCAAAGACAATTGGGATTTCCCCAAGCACAAAAATGGTTAGAAGAAGCAAATAAACGAGCTATAAAAGAGAAAATAAATCAAAAGGGATCACTGGTGCCAAGTGGAAAAGTAGCTTTATTTTTAGATAAGGAAGATGAGCACACAGTTTGTGCAGTACAAAGGCAGGCAACTGCCCCACTGTATGGTGAAATTGCTGCTGCCATACCGGGGGAACCTCTTCAATATCAGTCTGAAGATGTGGGATCTGTACAGCAGGGTGGGTTATTAGCTGCTCAAGGAAATGTTGTGACCCCTCCAATTTACCCACAAATTCCCGTATTACCTAAAGTTGCTTTGCAACAGCTCGACCAACCTATGCAGTTAAGGTCAGGACCAGCAGGGCAAGGACGTTGGGCTATTAAACTTCCTGACCATTCAGAAGCTCTTCCCTTAATACAAGTTGCAAACCCACAAGCAGGAGATGTTGGACAAGAACCAAGTATTTTAGTTTATCATCCCTGGGCTAGAGAGGATATAAAACGAGCTACAGATGGTATTCCTCACCCCCAAGGTTAATTTTCAAAAGTTTTCTGAGGACATAGTTGGTATGCATTTAAGTTATCTAAATGGTTTAGAAGTAGAACAAGTAGTGCGACAAATCTTAGGTCCAGATTGGCACTTAGTTTGTGGTACTTGGACATGTAAGGCAGATGACGGCACTACATTAAAGCATAATTCTGGGGTGTTAGATACGCGAGTCACTGATCTGTTAAAGAGAATTTCTGATAAGTGGCGTCCAAGAGCAGACTGGACAGTAATAAATCAGTTCCTCCAAAATGATGATGAATCTGTAGATCATTATATTGTAAGACTGACAGAAGTGTTCAATAACCATTGTGGAATGATGATTCCGCAGGATCAGACTAATGATAGTCCGTATGAACAGCAATTAAAAAAATGCTTTCCTTAAAAGTTGTAAGGCTCCGATAAGTAGTTTTATTACTAAGCACATGGTAGATCATAGAACATGTAGACTGCAACCTTTGTTTGAATATGCACAGCATGCTGAGCGACATTTTAATCTAAAAAAGGAAAAGAAAGTACAAGTGTTGGCAGTAGGGGATGATGGTGGTATATTCTTAGTACAGGACCAAAGGGGGCAAGGGCGTCGTGGTGGCGTAAAAAAAACATGGGGGCCCGCAATGGGACACGTTAAATGAACCGGGTGGACATTCAGCCTATAGGGAAAGGTTAAAACGTGGAGAATGTTTTAAATGCGGTAGACGTGGGCACTTTGCTGCCGACTGTGAAGAGTGGCAACATCCCCCACAGCTTACGAACAAGGGCTCCGCATGACTATATGATAGTAAAGAAAGGCGCCTTCTTCATTATGGGGATAATGAAGAGGCAGACACTCTCTACAATGAATGTCAGAACACTCTAATGGAAGGGCGGGATTGTGACTGTGAAGTCATAAACCTGGCAAATTTGGGTATTGCTATGCATCTAGATCAGAAACCCATGATAGAGTTTTTGGTTGAGGGACAGAAAGTGGAGTTTTTATGAGATTCAGGTGCATAGTGTACACTTTTTGGTCCAGCAGTTCTGCCTCCGAACTGCGAAACAGATGAGTTTGTCCTTGTAAAAGCGGCAAATCGGAAAATTTATAAGGAAACCACTGTCTCATCCTCTACTGTTCACAGATCCGCAAACAAACCAAACTGTTAGGTGTAGGGTAATTATATCAAAAGTTTGTCCAGTTAATTTGCTGGGAAGAGATTTGATGCATGTTTTTGGAATAGCGGCAATTCCCACACCTAAGGGTATTGAGGCAAAAAGGTTAGCGGATGGCTTAGTAGTACAGGGAGTACAAGACTTGTTTTACTGGTATAGCCTAGACTTGATTTCAGACGGCCCGGGGAGGGTTGATACAGAGTTGATCAATCTAGCTCTAAGTAAATCTAGGAGCGGGTCACCGCAGGTTGTGGCACACTTAGATTGTACAGTGTTCTATAAGGCCCTTGGTTCGGATAAAGAATTTGAAAAAGAATTCTTTAAGCACAAGTGTGCAAGGATAATTTTGAATGATATGTTTTGGGATACGCAAGGTAATACAGTAGTAACCTGTACTTTGACTAAGGAAATGAGTCAAGTTATAGACTGCATGTTTCAGTTACTAAAGCAGTGGGGACACATTAGGTAGATTTGGCGAAAAAGGTAACGATTTGGAACACAATTTCTGAAAGTCAGTTGAAAGATCAACAGATCCAGGTACAAAGATTAAATTGGGTGACTTGGGCACGACCAAGTGTGTACCTCAGGGATGACAAAACAGAAATGGCATGACAAATCCTCCTAACTCAAGAGGAAGATAGTGCATTAAGTGCCTTGCCTGTAGATTTATGGTCAAAAGGCAAAGGAGATGTAGGATTAATGAAAACAGCAGGTGAAGTTTGTATAACTGCAAAGTCTGGTTTTAGACCTTGTAAGCACCAATATCCACTAAGTAAGCTAGCAGAGGAAGGAATTAAGCCAGTTATTGAACAGCTAAAACAGGTAGGAATTCTTGTTGAATGCCCAGATTCACCCTGCAATACTCCATTGTTTCCTGTAAAGAAACCGGATGGGTCATGGAGGTTGATTCAGGATTTACAAGCAGTTAATTCAGCTGTGATCCCAAGAGCACCAGTGGTCCCTGACCCCTATACATTACTTAATGATTTACTACCTCAGCACAGATATTTTTCTGTCATAGATATAAGCAATGATTTTTTTCTCCATACCATTACATAAGGAGAGTAGATTTTGGTTTGCATTCACTTTCCAAGGTAAAAGATACACATACACCAGATTGCCACAGGGTTATTGTGAGAGTCCGACAATATTCGCACAAGAAATGGCTGCGAATTTAGCTCAAGTTTGTTCCCCCAGAGGGAAGCCAGGTTCTTTTGTATGTAGATGATATTTTATTGGCCTCACCCACGCAGGAAAGTTGTAAAAGGGATACCCTTGCCACCCTTAGTTTTTTAGCTGAGCAAGGACATAAAGTAAATAAAGAAAAGTTACAACTGTGGAAAGCACAAGTAAAGTACTTGGGTTATTTAGTCTCGCAGGAAGGTAGACAATTGGAAAATAAAAGAAAACAAGCAATTCTTGAAGCACCTATGCCTACGACTAAGCGGGAGATTATGTCGTTTTTAGGTGTGACAAATTTTTGTAGAAGTTGGATTCCTAATTATGCTGAAGAAGTAGGGCCATTGACCGCACTGATCTATGACACTCCCATGGCAGCTAAAAGTAATATACAGTGGACAGATAAGGCAATACAAGCATTTAATAGAATTAAGCAATTGATAGCAGGATCCTCTGTTTTGGGTTTTCCGAACTATTCTAAGCAGTTTGTACAAATGGTTGATTGTAAGGGAAGGATATATGACTTAGGTTGTGGTACAAGTACATGGGGATAAACAGAGACCGATAGCTTTTTATTCCTCCAGGTTAGATCCTGTTGCAAGGGCATTGCCGCATTGTGTTCAAGCTGTAGTGGCAGCCGCCATGGCAGTGCAAGCCTCAGCATCATTAGTTTTGTTTCACCCATTAAAATTGCGAGTTCCACATTCAGTAGCTACTATACTTTTGCAAGATAAGATAACCTTTTTATCTCCTAGTCGACATTTGTCGTGTATGACAGTGCTGCTGACACAGCCACATATGACCATAGAAAGATGTACTACTCTTAATCCGGCGACACTTTTGCCGACTCCAGAAGAAGGTACTCCACACGTTTGTTTAGAGAGCATTCATGACAAAGTACTTCCCCGACCAGATTTAATGGATATTCCGTTGGTAGATTCTGATCTTGTTTTGTTTGTAGACGGATCAGCAAAGAAGGACACTGTAGGAAAAACACTAGTAGGGTAAGCTGTCACCACAGAAACTGAAGTTTTAGAAGCAAAAGGATTGTCAAATATTTATTCTGCCCAAGCAGCTGAGTTAGTGGCTTTGACTCGAGCTCGTACCTTAGGGGAGGGTAAAAAAGTGACAATTTATACAGAGAGTCAGTATGCTTTCTCCACTGTGCATGTTTTCGCCCAACAATGGAAGAATAGAGGAATGGTTACTGCGACAGGCAAACCAATAAATCACAGAGATTTAATTTTACAGTTGTTAGATGCAGTGCAACTACCACTTCAGATAGCGATATGTAAATGTTCCGCACATACTAACAAAAAAGATCCAGTCTCCAGGGGAAATGCTTTTGCTGATATGGCTGCAAAAAAGGCAGCTCAAGAAAATGATTTGCTTTTACATGACAATGATTTAGAGCCCGGACACCTCTTAGACTTAGAGACACTAAAAGTAATGCAAACATTGACAACACAGAAAGAAAAATGTCGTTGGGTGAAATATGGTATTACCCAACAGGATGGGTTGTATAGGGCATCAGATGGCAAAATGGTATTACCCACGAACCTTTTTAGGTATGCTACATTGGTTAGCCATGGACCTGCCCATGTAGGAGTACAGACAATGGTTCAAATAGTGTCTAAAGTGTTTTGGTGTAAGGGATTTTCAACTTATGCAAAGCAATTCTGTTTATCTTGTTTATTATGTGCAAAGTATCATGCTCAGGGGGAGTTAAGAAATCTCAGCAGGCATTCCCTACCCCTCCATATCCATTCCACACACTCTGTATGGACTTTGAGTTGACACCCTCAGAGGGAAAAAAGTTTTGTCTAGTCATAATTGATGCTTTTTCTAAGTGGGTAGAAGCTTTTCCAGTAAAGCATCCTGACGCACACACAGTAGCAAAGCTTTTGACAACAGAAATAAATCCCCGATTTGGCCTTCCAAGGCGCATTTATAGTGATAATGGGTCTCATTTTGTAAACCAGATTGTGCAGAAGTTGGGTCAAGTGTTTCAAATTGATCTCAAACACCATTGTGCTTACCATCTGCAGTCAGCTGGACTGGTGGAGAGACACAATGGTGTCCTGAAGAGTAAACTCCGCAAACTGATGGCAGAAACACATAGATCCTGGACTGCGTGCCTTCCATTGGCACTCCTGTACATGCGAATCTCACCCTCCTACAAAGGACTTACACCATTTGAACTTTTGTTTGGGAGACCATATTACGTCCCGCAGTGGCAAGGATTGTTGCCAGCGGAACGTGAGGGGGGTGAGGATCTGGCAGATTATATGAAGAAGCTGCTAAATGTCAAGTCTCTTGTAACCAATGACTCCTTTGCAGATTCCAGAAGTGAAACCTTGTTAAGCGTGGCACCCGGGGACTGGGTGTGGATCCGAATTGTGAAGAGAAAGAACTGGTCATCCCCCAGGTGGGAAGGCCCATATCAAGTACTTATCTCAACACCTACGGCTGTAAAGATCGCAGAGAGGACTTCGTGGATTCATATCACCCACTGTAAAAAAACTCAAGACTTTTCCTTCTACCATTGATGTTGGTCAGACTCCATCGGACCCCTGAACGCAAAGTCTGACTACAAAGGAAGGATGGCCATGTTCAACTGTTACGTGATGATGATTTTGGTGGCGAAAGTAAATATGTCCATACGAGAAGGAACAGTTGTAAGAGAAAAAGGAATGGTGGTGCTGCAGGCACAAACAGGTGTTACTACTGTGTTCATGGTAAAACTTTGTGAAGGAATTTTGGACTGTGCTAAATGGAACAATAATGATTTCTTGACTCGTGCAAAATATTTGTGCAATAGAGACTGTGCGTCCTGGTCAAATGTTTGGTGGTCAACAGATGTGAATGGATGGGAAACAAGTGGTGCAGTGATACCGGAGAAAGATAAAAGCAGGCAACAAAGAATAAAAATTGCGCATTTCCAAGGTACTGAAGTGATTACTATAACCATCGTGTCACCACAAGAAAGTGATTCAGGAGTTTATGGAATCGGAGTGTCTCTTCCAATTGGAACTGATCCTTTGGGGACTTTCCAACTTAAAGTGCAAAGCCTTAAAAATGCTACAAGTAAAAGTAGATTTTGCCTTCACAGAGGAAGAACAGTTGTTGCTCGAGACGGGATTCGTACACCATAATGAATGGTTATCTTGGGTTAGATATAGTACCCGAGAGGCACATCGTGAGAACTGTGTTTCTTGTGCTGAAGGTAAACAGCAATTAGCGACAGTCCCATTGATGCAAGCTGAAGGTAATCTGACGTGTCTGTTAAAGTTATTCTTCAACAAAACCGAAGATAAATGCAAAGATGAAATCCAGCGTTTTCCAGTCATAAGCAAAGTTGAGAAACCGCCTACAGCAATCTCTTATCCAGGTTCGTATATGTGCATTTCCAGAGATGGCACAGGAAAGAATTATGGCAATATGGGACAGAATTATTGCAATGTTACTGTGAATGGCAATGGGAATCAATTTCTGGAGAACCAAACTCATAGTTTGGCAGACGTATGGTGGTTATGTGGAGACAACAAACTCAGATCAAGGCTTACGATTCCCTGGAAGGGAACTTGTGCACTTGCAAAGTTAATTCTGCCATTCTACATTTTCCCAGTTCCAGCAAGCAATTTCGTAAGAGAACCTGAAATAGTCGAGGTGGTTGAATAAGAGAAAAAGAGAGGCACCGAAGCAATTCTTTGATAGTAGTGTCTACATCGATAGCATTGGCGTACCAAGAGGCGTGCCTGATGAATACAAGCAATAAACCAAATAGCGGCTGGTTTTGCATCCATCTTTGTCTGGATTCAACTCGGTAAGAATGTGGACTGGATCAACTACATTTACTATAACCAGCAGCATTTTGTGAACTATACCAAAGATGCATTAAAAGGTATTGCTGAACAACTAGAGGCCACTTCGCAGGTGGCATGGCAGAATCGAATTGCATTGGATATGCTCCTGGCCAAAGGAGGAGGAGTTTGCAGGATGTTTGGGACTTTCTGTTGTACATATATTCTGAATAACACTGCCCCTGATGGGAGAATCACTCGAGCTTTAAAAGCTTTGGAGATGTTATCCGAAGAATTGGCAGAGAACTCTGGGGTAAATAATCCCTTCACAGACTTTCTATAAGAGTGGTTTGGAAAAATGGTATCCGTCGGAGTCGCTGTGGCTATCGTGGTGGTATTTGGTTGCTGTTGTATACCCTGTATCAGAGGTCTTCTACAAAGACTGGTTGATACTGCTGTTACGAAAACGATGTACCAGCAGTTGCAACAGACTGGTGAAAGTGAATACATTGAAATGTGACTTTTGCAAATGTTTTGAAGTTTAAAAGTTTGTCTTGCAAATGAAGTAATGTATGCAAAGAAAAACTCAGTTTTTACCATATATTGCTGAAATAAAAAGACAGATAAAAGTGTTTTGAGGGGGGAAATGTTAAAAGAAAAAGTTATAAAACATACTGTTATTTGTCTCTTTCTCCCATCTAGCAAAATGAATATGCTATTTGCTGAAGTGTTAGTAAGAAAAGTTCATTGAACCATGTTTATTAAAGATGGGCTTTACCTATGATAGATGTAGTTTGCTTATGAACTTGAATAACATCTGTTTTCTGTACTTCTGAATAAGAGTTAATTTACTGAGGCAGGCTGTGGAAAATTCCAGCTACCACTGTTGAACTAAGTATTCTGTACTAACTGTGGTTTTGAGGTAAACATTCTACACTAGCTGTGGTTTTGAGGTAAAGCATTCTTTTCTGAGGTAAATTGTGATCCTAGATGTTTTTCATAGCCAACTGTCAACTGTTAGAAATGTAACAAAAGCTATTTTGGCTAGTAAAGGAAAGTATAAAAGTTGATGTCAGTAAACAAGCTGATCAGATTGAGATCATCTTGGCCAACATGCTGCTGTAATCTGGTTAGCTGCAAATAAAGAAGTTTTTCATCACCTGAGGCAGATGTGACTCGCTTGAATTTTTTCTTCTGACACTTTGTCAGCAGGAAGATTTATTTATTTAAACAATTTCAATTTAATTTTTGGAAGCCAGTTTCAGAAAATAGTTTTTTTTCAGTTTATTTTATTAATAGTGACTTTTGATTTACCCCTAATTATGTCAACTACAAGACATTATTCTGTTAACTTATTTTTGCTTTCCCATTTCTTTCTGGTGAACAGCTGTTTGTGACATGCAGTTTCTGTAATCTGCAGACATTCTACTCATATCCACATTTTTTAAATTACAGCAAAACAGTAATTTACAAGCCTGACTTCATGATACTGGCACAGTAAACGAATGTACTCAAAACTCACTGTATTCTAAAGTCAGTGCAGTGAAACATTTTGTGTGGGGAGGGGCTACTGGATATTTTGGGAAATGAAGTATCACATGCATTATGCATATAACTAATGCATATTTAACTTAGTATGGTCTTCTCAAATTCAGCAGTAAACTGTTTAGCAGTTCTCTGTTCCTTAAACTGCATTAGTAATTTTTATTTGAGCCACTCATGTCTTTGTGCATATTTTCAGTCATAATGTTACACTGCTCAACTGTTGAGTTGTTAATATGCAACAGACACACTAGTCAGCCAAATAGTCTTTTATATTTTCACATTACACTTACAACTTATGCCATGGTCTCTTCAAAACTAAGAAAGAAATGTCTGAAATTTGCATGAAACCCCACTTAGGAAGCTTACAACCTTCACTAAATTGAGGATTGCAGCATCCAATTCGCAGTTGTACTAACTACACTTGTCAAGTCAGGAAGTAAGCACACAGGACTGAATTGCTATTTACAGTGTCATGAGTACAGTGTGTCAAGTTTTCCTTCAAAATTTTCCTGTCTACCTTTGTACAAGTCACTGTACCAGGCCATGCTCTGTGGCCTTTTGGAATATTGCACTTCTTACTCTAAGTTCTCCAGCATACTGCATCCGGAGCTCCAAAAGCATACTTCAGAGCACAGACCGACAGCAACACTGAAGGAGCTGCTGGAATTTCTGGCAAGTACTGGTTGTGTACTACATGTAACAACAATCACCCGTATTCTCCATATGTCTAGAGCAGGCATGGGCAAACTACTGCCCGGGGGCCACATGCGGCCAGTTAAACGTTTTGATTCGGCCCGCCAAACTTGAAAAAATTTAATAAATTAACCTTGTTAATGTTTTATTTCCCCTGCAATTCTGATGTTTCCTCACTAGATGGCGGACTCTAGATATATTGGCTTTGTTGAGGTGAAGCGTAGGCCTATTACTCCACGTTTGCACTTTACCCTTTGACCCACCGCCCCTCTATGAAGATGAGCGGACTCAAGAAAAGGAAAGTGGACAGAGAATGTCGAGTGTTCAATAAGGAGTGGACAACTAAATATTTTTTCACTGAACACCGATCATCTGCTGTTTGCCTGATATGCCAAGAAACTGTGGCGGTTTTTAAAGAGTATAAAATTAGCAGTCACTTTGCCACAAAGCACATTGTTAAAATAAACAGTGCGCGCAGATCAAATATAACGCTTCACAGACCGACTTGCTGCAACTGTTTCGTCCTTGCACTGGTCGTTGTTGACTTTTGGCACCGGGGAAACAAATTGAATAAAAGGAACAGGACAAGTACATCTGCATCTCCTACCGTTTTTGAAAAAAAAGACAGTCAGGAGGAGAGTGATGGTGATATCCTGAAGGATAACAGAACTTTCAGTGCTTTAAAATAAAATGGTCATTTATTTGATTTTCAATGTTTAAAGACTCATTTCGAAGTCAGAGATTTTATTGTAATGCTTTTCTTCATTTTCATTGGAAATTAAAGCACATGTTTTCTCCATATCCCAAGATGTGTATTTTTCCCCCAATGAGGTGATGTTTTCAAAGAATGCCATCTATCTGCTCCTGTTCCGGCCCCTTTGTCAAATGTTAGAACTCAATGTGGCCCACGAATCAAAAAGTTTGCCCACCCCTGGTCTAGAGTATGGGGTAGGGTTGAAAGATGGAAACCTTTCTTGCACAGAAAAATATCCAGGCCCGACTAAAATTTGTAAAACAATACATCAAGTCTCCCAAAAGCATGTGGGAAAATGTATTATAGTCTGATGAGACCAAGGTTGAACTTTTTGGCCACAATTCCAAAATGTACGTGTGGCGCAAATGCAACACTTCGCATCACCGAAAGAGCACCATCCCCACGGTGAAGGATGTTGGTGACAGTATCATGCTTTTGGGTTGCTTTTCTTCAGCTGGAACTGGGGCTTTAGGTGGTGGGAATTATAAATAGTTCCAAATACCAGTCACTTTTGGCAAAAAAACTTCAGGCATCTGCTTAGAAAGCTGAAGACAGAGGAATTTCACCATTCAACACGACAGTGACTCCAAGTATCCAATTCAACAAAAGAATGGCTTCAACAAAAGGCAATTAAAGTTTTGTAATGGCCCAAGCAGAGCCCAGACCTAAATCCAATAGAAAATCTGTGTGGTGACCTGAAGTGGGATGTACACCACAGATGCCATTGCAATCAGACACATTTGGAATGCTTTTCAAGGAAGAGTGGGCAAATATTTCCAACACAAAATGTGACATGCTGCTAGAATCCTACCCAAGAAGACTGAATGCTATAATTAAATCAAACGGTGCTTCAGCAAAGTGTTAGTATAAGGGTGTGCACACTTATGCAACCAGCCTAATGTACGTTTTTTTAAATTTTTTATATATTTTTTTCCCAAACAGATTTGTTTATTTTTCAAATAAATTGCACAGGTTATAAGTCACATTTCAGGTGTGAAAATATTTGAAATGATTTATTGTGGTCTCATTTTTTTTTTTTTTACATCACAGAAATCTGGGATTTTAACAGGGGTGTGTGCACTTTTTATATCCACTGCATGTAGTAGACACACACACACACACACACACACACACACACACACACACACACACACACACAAACATATAATTTTTATTTCTAAAGATTATACATGACTATCGGTAAGACATGCATTTCTGCTATGGATTGAAACATGCTCACCCTGCTGGGCAGTACAGTGTTAAGTTCTCTGTCGAGTCATCTGACCACCATAGAAGCATATGCCTTGGTTTACATGAAGTCTCTGAAAAAAGCCTACCAACAGTTACAATGAATGAGGATCATTTCTCTTGTCTTCCCTCCAAAGCATTCAGCACAGTCAGGGGTCGAGGGAGAGCCGACACCTCTTGATAAATTTACATATGCTTTGTGGAAAATGGCAATGTTCAGTAAATGTTTACAAACCTGACTACTAGGTCTTTACATACAAATTAACAACAGGTAACACAGAAGAAATCTAGAAAATGTCTGTGTATAAACACTGTATCCCAACATGTATTCTTCTCTGATGCAGCCGACTGAATGCATTCAGAGCGCCCTTACATAATGATATGCTGGCTCACTGCTAAATGCCAGCAAGAGACGTACCAATGTAAGACATAAGGCGTCAGTGATTTGAGTGTCGGTGTCAATATGTCTTTACTGACATTACATAGACACCTCTATTTCATAAACGGAAGCATTACTGTTGTACTTTCAGTACATGTCCCAGTCATCTGCTTTCTGTGTATAATCAGACATGTTCTACTCATAAGTACCTAAAATGCCTTGCATAATGATATGCAGGATCAGAAGTACATGCCAGCAGCAGAAATACCAGTGTCAGAGTTGTAGACATCAGTCATTCAGTGGTCATCCTTGCTGTTTTTCTACTGAGATTACATACAAATCAGTATTTTATACAATTAACTTGTAATCCTTTACATTCCAGGGTAAGGGTTGATATATGCAATGTCAAATCATTCATTGTCCATGTGTTAATTACACATGTAGTCATAAGGCACTGCAGTCAGATGCACACAATGTCCCACACAGTTGGGAGGGTGGCCTAATGGTTAAGGAGTTTGCCTTACAAACACAAGGTTCAGGGTTTGAGTCTCACAAGGGATAATTGGCTAGACTTAAAATGGCTCGCAAGGGCAGTTAGCCTAGTACTAATCTATGAACCTATGAACATGACTGCATGGTATGGTTAGATTTTCCAGATAGGTATATACCTATCCGTAAGCAGCACTGTACCATTAATAAGAATACCTCTGTACTATTGATCTAAACAAGTTGCTTCAAAGCTTGTGTGTGTCAGGTCTCGTAATATAGCTTTTCAGTGCCTGTCTGCCATGGGTTAATATGGTAGATAAACCCATACACTTTGTGAGTTATGTTATCCACCAGTACTCTTGGCTTCCAGCTCCAGGTTAAGCCAGTGTCATACCACATAGAGGCTTCACTAGCCAATGTCACACGACACAAAATTCATGTCTTAAAAATAGCCTCCTAAAAACATTCTTTTTACTGATGTTGGTCTCAATGATTATCCCACACCACCATTCACATACATGCATATGTGTTTGTACACACAAACACACACACACACACACACATATGGATCCCATTAATTTAGTCGAATTACATTTGGTCGAAAATTATTTCAGGCAGCACACTTCACTGAAAGCTCATTTGGTCGAATTTCATTTGGTCGAAAATGAAATAAAGCCTTTGTCCCACTGCAGTGCGACTCTGGAGTGAGAATATAAAGTTGGTAAAAACTATTTGCAAAATGTGGGAGACTATGCCCCCCACACTCCCTTACTTAATATTCTCACTCCAGTGGGGCAGGGGTTTTATTTAATTTTCGACCAAATTAATTTCGACTAAATAAAGTAGATCCGTGTATAATTATATATATATATATATATATATACTAAGAAATGAACTTCGTGACAATAAAAGCATTCAATAAAATAGTAAATAACACCAACAACGCTTGTAGAACTTTAGCGCTTTCGTCTTATTTATTATCAAGACTTCTTCAGAAAGACATGTTTCATAAATGAGCAACCATTTTCACTTCCTTTATATACATTAGTTCTAGCAGGCCATTTAAATTAACAACAGTTCCTTTCCAATAGTAAAGTGTGAACAAGCAGGGTGCTGTGCATTTTCATTAACATTACAATTACAGTTATACAAGGTAAATTGGTCAGACAGTAATAGCCTTGTGGTGCCGTGTGCATACTGAAAGGGATTGTGTGCAAAAAAGGGATTGTGTGCAAAAAAAAAATTGGGGGGGGGGCCGGGAAAGATGAGTCATGCTGTGATGATTCTAATATAAACACGTAACTTATGAGTGTTTGCCTCCAAAGGTAAGTAAAGAAGGGAACGGAGGAAGGTGGAGGAGTCAGGTAGAGAGTCCTACTATGCTTTGGTATCGGTGTGTGTGTGTAGAGAAATGTGTGGGTATGCCACCTGATGGGGGAGTGGGAGGAATGCGGTGTGGACTTGAGGGGGGGCTGTTAGGGGGCCGCCCATGACAAGGAGCCTATGAATAACAGTGTCCCCCAGAAGACTGTCAGTGCAGATGGTACCACCCGTGGGCTGGTTTGGATGGTATCTCCCCTTGAATGGCTGCGTGAAAATGTGAGACCGGGGGTATAGTTGGTGGGGTCAGCGGGGGCTAGCCTGGTGATTGGGAGCATGTGTGTAGGGGGTATGGGGGAGTCAAAAGTCAGAGAGAGTGGGAGCATGTGTGCAGGGGGTATGGGGGAGTCCAAAGTCAGAGAGAGAGAGAGGAAACACATTATATTCACTTGCACAGTTGTAAATCCATAAACACATTAAATCTACTTGCACAATTCTTCAAACCCTCTTGCACAGTTCTTCAAACCCTATCACATTTCAATCTCTATACCATTTAAGTGCACATTTAATGTTCAGTGTCTCGTTGAGACCTGGATAGACATCAGCTCTCAGTTCTATCTGCCATTTTAATTCCCGGACTTGCAGGAATGTGTCCATGTCCCCTACAAATTCTGTTATTTTTTCCAGCACTGTGAATTTGAATCCTGTGAAGTTTGGGCAAATAGTACTGTGTTTAGCCAAGGCATTCAGACTGTCCTGTTTGTGTATTGCTGCAGTGTGTTCTTTAATACAGCTACTCAGCTTCCTGTTCGTTTTGCCGATATAGAAATTCCCACAGTGTTCGCAGAAAGCACAGTAGACTACATTTTTTCTGTTGCAGTCATAGTGGTCATGTAGACTGACAGTTCTGTTGCAGTGCGGGAAGGTAACGTTGTTGTTTTTTCGTATGTGTACACAGGCAACACACTTGCCGCAGTCAGACATTCCAGATTCTGTCGATACTTCGCTCTGTGGGGATGGGCTTTTATTCCTCTCGAACGCACCACCAAAAGAAGAGGTTCGTTTGAAACAGAAGTTTGGGGATGTCCCAAGTAACTTTGTCAGACCTTTTTCTCCTCCCAAGATGTCCCAATTGTTGGTGAGGACCCCTCTAATTCCAAACATATCGGTGGAAATTGGAAGGGGGAAACTTGACACCCAGTCCTTTTTGTTCGGTCTGTTCTGTGCCCTTGCTGCGAATCCCTTTTCCAGGATTGGTGGATACCTGGAGTGTCTGCTGTATGATCTCTTGGAACAGGTTGTCCACTAGATACTCTGGGTATTTTCTTTCTAGGAACAAGTTTCTGAGGTAAAAACCTTCCTTGATGAAAACCTCGTCCCTAAAAACGAGTCTGGATAACCGGATGAATTGTCCTTTTACAATATTCTTTTTCATGAAATGGGGATGCTGGCTGCTGAACTCTGGATAGTTATTCCGGAAAGTGGTCTTGCGGTAGATGTTGGAGTCAAACTGTCCATTTTCCGGGTTTATAGTGAGGTGGATATCCAGGAATTGAGTGGTGGTTCCGATATGTCCTACCGTGAGGGTCCGGAAGTTCAGACTCTGGAAAAGGGTTTCCAGAAAATGGCTCAGAGAAAGTCTGTCCCCCTTCCAGACAAAAAAGACGTCATCAATATAACGCCTGTACATTATGGTGTTGTTGAACCCGGGTAGTGATTCAACCTTATCCATTTCCCAGGCACTGAGGACTAAGTTTGCATATGCTGGCGCCATTTTGGACCCCATGGCTACCCCTTTCTGTTGGTGGTAAATCTTCCCGTTGAATTGAAAGAAGTTATTTCTTAATACTGCTTCTGTTAACCTGCATACAGTATTAATCTTAGTCCCGCTTAGGTTGGAGTGCCTGTTCAGGTACTGTCTGGTGAGGGTCAGTCCTTTGGCGTGGGGGATGTTTGTGTAGAGTGCTTCTACATCTAGGGTGACCAGTAAATATTCCCCTCCATCCAGCCTTAGTTTGAAGATGTCATTTAGAAAAGCCCAGGAGTCCTTGATGTAGTATTTGCTGTTCTGTACAATGGGGTTAAGGATGTGGTCCACGACATTGTGAAATCTTTTCTGTTTTGTCCTTCGGTTCGATACCACATGGCGGAAAGGTGGATTTTCAGGGTTCTTGTGAACCTTGGGGATTCGAAAAATTTTCCAAGGCTGGGTGTCATGACCTGCATGAAGTCTTTTTCGTCTTGAGAGATCTCATCCCTCAGGTACAGTTCCAACAGTAGGTTGTCAATTTGTTTAAAGTTCTGTTGTACCTGGTTGATGTTGACCTTTTTGTAGAACTGGTTATTCATGAGGGATGCTTCAAGTGTTTGGATATATCTCTCCTGCTCCATCACTACTATCCTGGATCCCTTGTCAGCCTTCATGATCCGTAGGGATTTGTCCTGACTCAGTTCCTTCCAAGCCTGTCTTTCTTCCCTGTTCAGGTTGTGCCACTTTGCTGAGGGCTTATCAGAAA
This sequence comes from Protopterus annectens, assembly GCF_019279795.1. Lineage (NCBI taxonomy): Eukaryota > Metazoa > Chordata > Ceratodontiformes > Protopteridae > Protopterus > Protopterus annectens. The sequence goes on along the minus strand of NC_056746.1, from coordinate 780,116,151 downwards.
GGAGTTTCCTGATGTCCCTTTCGCAGGTACTCGCAAAGAGGCTCAGTGTGTTGGAGAGTGCAGGAGTGTACAGGCTCTTCATGGTAAGGGGTCTGTTGTTATCTTCCGAGCTTTCCTCATCTTCTTCCTCTTCATATTGTTGTATATCTAATTTTAGTTGCAACTTTCTCAGGTAGCACTTGAGGTCCAGGATAACATCCGCCGTGTTGGCTCTCTGCGCCGGGATGAATGAAAAGCCTTTCTTCAGTACCTTATGATGGCTTTCCGAGAAAACTCGTGTGGTGAGGTTAAAGATGTCACCTACCCCTGCTGGAGACCTGAAGTCAGTGCTATCAGGTGCTGGTATCAGTGAATGGGGAGGGTGATCAGGGTGGTCCATCCCAGTAATACTAGTACTGTATCCCCTTCCCGCTCCTCCTTCCCCTGTGATTGTTGTTCCCCCTCCTTCCCTCAATATTGTTGGTGTTGTGGTTCCAGTTTCGTTCATTACCCCCAGGTCTGAACCTGGTATAAGTCCCGGTTCTGGTTGTGAGTCCTGCTGAAGATAAAAAAACATTGTTGTTGCTACTTGTGCTGTTGTTGGAAGACTGGTCATTGATTTGTGGGGTCTGATAAACCCTTCCTTGATTGATCGCACTGTCCGGTGTCCTGCGGTTTGTATTGTTGTCCTCGTTGTTGTCATGGTGGTCATGTTCACTGGTGTCTGGATCTCTCTGTGTCGGCTGATTCTGGAGAGGCATTTCTGGTCTTGGCTGTCCCCAAGCAGGAGTATGTACCATCATCTGGGAACTACTCCCTGCTAGTGGGCTGGATGTGATGAGGAGTCTATCCACCTCTGGTGTGTTGGGTCCATTTGTGGGTTCTTGTAATTCTGTCGTAGGCCTTAGTTCGGTTGTGGATAACGGATTGTTTGTGGGATATCTGTCTGGCCTTCTCCGTGTGTGTAAGGAGCGTGTGGGCCTGATCGGGTATGCTTTTCCTTCCTCATATTGTTTAATGTCCCTAAGCAATTTGCCTTTCTTGCGTTCAATCAGTGTCGCCACATGCCTAGTAATTTTGTGCGGTACATTGTCCCACATTTCCGCAAAGTCAATAAATGTGGGATCCTGCAGGATGCGTGTTTGCAGATCATCTATTTGAGACTTGTAGGTGGCCATACTCTCAGTGTTACTTTGGATGAGTGCTTTGATAGCTGCTAGCCCAGAGTCATTATATATTTTGACCAGTTCTTTGTGAAGCTGAGAGTATGGAGTAGTCCTGTTAGGAAATTTGTTACACCTGAGACCCTGTGGGACTATATCCAGCTCTAAACACCTTTCCAGATAGAAGTTGTCATGCCCCAGGTTTTTGTAGGTTTTAATCAGTCTCTCGAATCTGGTATTCCGAGATCTGGTGCTCTGTGAGACCCCTCTGTTTTGACTGTACTCCAGTTGTGCTGTTGTATTCTGGACCGGGCAACGGAAGGGATTAATTTCCGTCTGCGTGAGTATCAGGTCAAGAGCCTGTGTGGTCCTTATTTCTGTCCCAGTTCTGTTGTTAATTGTGGCCCTGGGTCCAGAGTGGTCCGGGGGTTCAGTGCGGTCCCCGGTGATCCTTTCATTTGTAGGTGTTAAAGGTCTGCTGTTTAGGTCCTCGAAGAGATCCTGCGCCAAACAAATTCCTTCCGATAATTTTGTAAGAACTGTTGTTGGATCAATTGGTGTCCTGCTCCTGGTTGCTTCTGTCTTCAGTTGGCTACTAGAGCCTGAGTTGGGTGCTATGTTTCCTGCCATACTGTCACGCGGAGTAGAAGACTTATAACTAAAATTAACCGCACTCAAAAAAATTGAACGAAGAGAAGAAATTTTAACTAAGAAATGAACTTCGTGACAATAAAAGCATTCAATAAAATAGTAAATAACACCAACAGCTCTTGTAGAACTTTAGCGCTTTCGTCTTATTTATTATCAAGACTTCTTCAGAAAGACATGTTTCATAAGTATGAGCAGCCATTTTCACTTCCTTTATATACATTAGTTCTAGCAGGCCATTTAAATTAACAACAGTTCCTTTCCAATAGTAAAGTGTGAACAAGCAGGGTGCTGTGTGCATTTTCATTAATATTACAATTGCAGTTACACAAGGTAAATTGGTCAGACAGTAATAGCCTTGTGGTGCCGTGTGCATACTGAAAGGGATTGTGTGCAAAAAGGGATCGTGTGCAAAAAAGGGATTGTGTGCAAAAAAAAAAAAAAAATTTGGGGGTTGGGGGGCGGGAAAGATGAGTCATGCTGTGATGATTCTAATATAAACACGTAACTTATGAGTGTTTGCCTCTAAAGGTAAGTAAAGAAGGGAACGGAGGAAGGTGGAGGAGTCAGGTAGAGAGTCCTACTATGCTTTGGTATCGGTGTGCGTGTGTAGAGAAATGTGTGGGTATGCCACCTGATGGGGGAGTGGGAGGAATGAGGTGTGGACTTGAGGGGGGGCTGTTAGGGGGCCGCCCATGACAAGGAGCCTATGAATAACAGTGTCCCCCAGAAGACTGTCAGTGCAGATGGTACCACCCGTGGGCTGGTTTGGATGGTATCACCCCTTGAATGGCTGCGTGAAAATGTGAGACCGGGGGGTATAGTTGGTGGGGTCAGCGGGGGCTAGCCTGGTGATTGGGAGCATGTGTGTAGGGGGTATGGGGGAGTCAAAAGTCAGAGAGAGAGTGGGAGCATGTGTGCAGGGGGTATGGGGGAGTCAAAAGTCAGAGAGAGAGAGAGGAAACACATTATATTCACTTGCACAGTTGTAAATCCATAAACACATTAAATCTACTTGCACAATTCTTCAAACCCTCTTGCACAGTTCTTCAAACCCTATCACATTTCAATCTCTATACCATTTAAGTGCACATTTAATGTTCAGTTTAATGTAAGGAGCGTGTGGGCCGATCAGGCCCACACACTCCTTACACACATGGAGAAGGCCAGACAGATATCCCACAAACAATCCATTGTCCACAACCGAACTAAGGCCTACGACAGAATTACAAGAACCCACAAATGGACCCAACACACCAGAGGTGGATAGACTCCTCATCACATCCAGCCCACTAGCAGGGAGTAGTTCCCAGATGATGGTACATACTCCTGCTTGGGGACAGCCAAGACCAGAAATGCCTCTCCAGAATCAGCCGACACAGAGAGATCCAGACACCAGTGAACATGACCACCATGACAACAACGAGGACAACAATACAAACCGCAGGACACCGGACAGTGCGATCAATCAAGGAAGGGTTTATCAGACCCCACAAATCAATGACCAGTCTTCCAACAACAGCACAAGTAGCAACAACAATGTTTTTTTTATCTTCAGCAGGACTCAAAACCAGAACCAGGACTTATACCAGGTTCAGACCTGGGGTAATGAACGAAACTGGAACCACAACACCAACAATATTGAGGGAAGGAGGGGAACAACAATCACAGGGGAAGAAGGAGCGGAACGGGATACAGTACTAGTATTACTGGGATGGACCACCCTGATCACCCTCCCCATTCACTGATACCAGCACCTGATAGCACTGACTTCAGGTCTCCAGCAGGGGTAGGTGACATCTTTAACCTCACCACACGAGTTTTCTCGGAAAGCCATCATAAGGTACTGAAGAAAGGCTTTTCATTCATCCCGGCGCAGAGAGCCAACACGGCGGATGTTATCCTGGACCTCAAGTGCTACCTGAGAAAGTTACAGCTAAAATTAGATATACAACAATATGAAGAGGAAGAAGATGAGGAAAGCTCGGAAGATAACAACAGACCCCTTACCATGAAGAGCCTGTACACTCCTGCACTCTCCAACACACTGAGCCTCTTTGCGAGTACCTGCGAAAGGGATATCAGGAAACTCCTTTCTGATAAGCCCTCAGCAAAGTGGCACAACCTGAACAGGGAAGAAAGACAGGCTTGGAAGGAACTGAGTCAGGACAAATCCCTACGGATCATGAAGGCTGACAAGGGATCCGGGATAGTAGTGATGGAGCAGGAGAGATATATCCAAACACTTGAAGCATCCCTCATGAATAACCAGTTCTACAAAAAGGTCAACATCAACCAGGTACAACAGAACTTTAAACAAATTGACAACCTACTGTTGGAACTGTACCTGAGGGATGAGATCTCTCAAGACGAAAAAGACTTCATGCAGGTCATGACACCCAGCCTTGGAAAATTTTTCGGAATCCCCAAGGTTCACAAGAACCCTGAAAATCCACCTTTCCGCCATGTGGTATCGAACCGAAGGACAAAAACAGAAAAGATTTCACAATACGTGGACCACATCCTTAACCCCATTGTACAGAACAGCAAATACTACATCAAGGACTCATGGGCTTTTCTAAATGACATCTTCAAACTAAGGCTGGATGGAGGAATATTTACTGGTCACCCTAGATGTAGAAGCACTCTACACAAACATTCCCCACGCCAAAGGACTGACCCTCACCAGACAGTACCTGAACAGGCACTCCAACCTAAGCGGGACTAAGATTAATACTGTATGCAGGTTAACAGAAGCAGTATTAAGAAATAACTTCTTTCAATTCAACGGGAAGATTTACCACCAACAGAAAGGGTAGCCATGGGGTCCAAAATGGCCCCAGCATATGCAAACTTAGTCCTCAGTGCCTGGGAAATGGATAAGGTTGAATCACTACCCGGGTTCAACAACACCATAATGTACAGGCGTTATATTGATGACGTCTTTTTTGTCTGGAAGGGGGACAGACTTTCTCTGAGCAATTTTCTGGAAACCCTTTTCCAGAGTCTGGACTTCCTGACCCTCACGGTAGGACATATCGGAACCACCACTCAATTCCTGGATATCCACCTCACTATAAACCCGGAAAATGGACAGTTTGACTCCAACATCTACCGCAAGCCCACTTTCCGGAATAACTATCTAGAGTTCAGCAGCCAGCATCCCCATTTCATGAAAAAGAATATTGTAAAAGGACAATTCATCCGGTTATCCAGACTCGTTTTTAGGGACGAGGTTTTCATCAAGGAAGGTTTTTACCTCAGAAACTTGTTCCTAGAAAGAAAATACCCAGAGTATCTAGTGGACAACCTGTTCCAAGAGATCATACAGCACAGACACTCCAGGTATCCACCAATCCTGGAAAAGGGATTCACAGCAAGGGCACAGAACGGACCGAACAAAAAGGACTGGGTGTCAAGTTTCCCCTATCCAATTTCCACCGATATGTTTGGAATTAGAGGGTCCTCACCAACAATTGGGACATCTTGGGAGGAGAAAAGGTCTGACAAAGTTACTTGGGACATCCCCAAACTTCTGTTTCAAACGAACCTCTTCTTTTGGTGGTGCGTCGAGAGGAATAAAGCCCATCCCCACAGAGCGAAGTATCGACAGAACCTGGAATGTCTGACTGCGGCAAGTGTGTTGCCTGTGTACACATACGAAAAACAACAACGTCACCTTCCGCACTGCAACAGAACTGTCAGTCTACATGACCACTATGACTGCAACACAAAAATGTAGTCTACTGTGCTTTCTGAACACTGTGGGAATTTCTATATCGGCAAAACGAACAGGAAGCTGAGTAGCCGTATTAAAGAACACACTGCAGCAATACACAAACAGGACAGTCTGAATGCCTTGGCTAAACACAGTACTATTTGCCCAAACTTCACAGGATTCAAATTCACAGTGCTGGAAAAAATAACAGAATTTGTATGGGACATGGACACATTCCTGCAAGTCCGGGAATTAAAATGGCAGATAGAACTGAGAGCTGATGTCTATCCAGGTCTCAACGAGACACTGAACATTAAATGTGCACTTAAATGGTATAGAGATTGAAATGTGATAGGGTTTGAAGAACTGTGCAAGAGGGTTTGAAGAATTGTGCAAGTAGATTTAATGTGTTTATGGATTTACAACTGTGCAAGTGAATATAATGTGTTTCCTCTCTCTCTCTGACTTTTGACTCCCCCATACCCCCTGCACACATGTTCCCACTCTCTCTCTGACTTTTGACTCCCCCATACCCCCTACACACATGCTGCCAATCACCAGGCTAGCCCCCGCTGACCCCACCAACTATACCCCGGTCTCACATTTTCACGCAGCCATTCAAGGGGTGATACCATCCAAACCAGCCCACGGGTGGTACCATCTGCACTGACAGTCTTCTGGGGGACACTGTTATTCATAGGCTCCTTGTCATGGGCGGCCCCCTAACAGCCCCCGCAAGGCCACACCGCATTCCTCCCACTCCCCCATCAGGTGGCATACCCACACATTTCTACACACACACACCGATACCAAAGCATAGTAGGACTCTCTACCTGACTCCTCCAGCTTCCTCCGTTCCCTTCTTTACTTACCTTTGGAGGCAAACACTCATAAGTTATGTGTTTATATTAGAATCATCACAGCATGACTCATCTTTCCCGGTCCCCCCCCCAATTTTTTTTTTTTTTTGCACACAATCCCTTTTTTGCACACGATCCCTTTTTGCACACAATCCCTTTTTGCACACAATCCCTTTCAGTATGCACACGGCACCACAAGGCTATTACTGTCTGACCAGTTTACCTTGTGTAACTGCAATTGTAATGTTAATGAAAATGCACACAGCACCCTGCTTGTTCACACTTTACTATTGGAAAGGAACTGTTGTTAATTTAAATGGCCTGCTAGAACTAATGTATATAAAGGAAGTGAAAATGGTTGCTCATACTTATGAAACATGTCTTTCTGAAGAAGTCTTGATAATAAATAAGACGAAAGCGCTAAAGTTCTACAAGAGGAGTTGGTGTTATTTACTATTTTATTGAATGCTTTTATTGTCACGAAGTTCATTTCTTAGTTAAAATTTCTTCTCTTCGTTCAATTTTTTTTGAGTGCGGTTAATTTTAGTTATTTATATATATATATATATATATATATATATATATATATATATATATAATACAGAGTAATAACAGTAGAAGAACCCTGGCAGGAATGGGACAAAAAGAGAAATGACAAAAATAAACAAAAATGTTAAATAGCTACATATAAAAGCCAGAAAAGTGATTCTCAGTGATGAGAAGCACCATTTCTCACAGTAGGTAGCATACGGCTAAAAGCGTCCCAAATAATTTTTGCCATACCTTCTCTCCAGCCCTCATGCCTGGCACAACCAAAAACCCATCACGTGCCATATATACAAATGGATCACAAACCAATGCTTTCAACAAACTAATTACAGACAGTATTATCATTTTAGTCAATTTCAACAACTCCATGCAATCTCAACCCATGCCAAATGGCAGCTCCACAGAAAGTAATGCAAGTAACTAGGTCACTTCTTCCGTTCCTCTTGAGGATACAACTGCCGCTGACCAACCGCTTCCTCTCATTACTCTACAAACAGTACACACTCACCATGTATCTTGAATACTCTACCCCATCGCAAGGTGTATTCCAGCACTTATAAACCAGATGCCAGTGTTGTAACACAAGTGGGCGGGTGCTTTGCTAGAAAAGCAAAGCAATTAGAGCAGTTGGTCTTCAAAGTTATTCTCAACTTTTTTGGACACAGCTAGCCAGAAGTATATTTCAGATGCAAAAGGTTCACCTATTGAAATGATAAAACGTCTTTTGCTTTTACGGCACCCCACTAAATGAGTAACTTGAGAAAACCGATAGCTGTTTTATGTACACACTTAGAACTGTCAACCCGAGGTGACTCTGAAAGGACTGAATACCAGAAATGCCATTTGGAATGGGAGACAGCTACTTCATGTACACATACACAAGTGCAGACAGATAACTATAAAGCAAAGGTGAGTCACAAAGGATCGAGTACCAACACTGACCGCTATTATGTTGAAAATGCAACTCATGATGATCACTACAAGACTGAAGTTAACCATATTCATGAAGTGGCCTGTGAAAGCAAAGTGTGGAATGCAGCTGGTATTTCTTTATGTATTGGCGTTAGATTTATTGGCATTTGATTACAAGGAAAGTTCAGTGGGCCAGTGAAAGGCCATTTGCAGTGGAGGTTGGGGAGAACAGCTCCTGGGTCAAGTAATAGAGAGAACCTGTTTAAAAACATACATTCAAAATACACATTTCAATGTAATACAAATGAGAGGTGATATAGTGACACGAAATAGTGAAGGCATCGCTCAACTTTAATGTACATTAGATACTGTGAACTGCTGGGTAAGCATGCAGTCCAGCAGTTGAATACATTGATGAATTTGCATTGTTTATATAACTGTTAGGGCAGAAATGTACATTTAGATTGGGTGAAGGAGAAATTAGTTGGTGTTTTAAAATATTCAGTAAGAAAGAGAAGTATTGTTCTGGGGGTTAGGATGGGTAGAAGGTAACAGTAGGTATATTAAGTAATAGCTGTGGGAAGGGGTTGAGCATTTACTAGTAAAAATGTACATTTGTATTCCTTGGTATAGACAAGTGGCTGTATTTCACGTGACATTTCCTCCTTGGGGGAAAAAAAACTCGAGTCAAACCCTAACACAATGGACAATGTATCAGTGTCACAATGTTCCAAAAGACATTGCATGGTTGGCTGCAGTGAAATGTCTGTTTGGCCTTCACTGCAATAATGCAGTTAAAATGAGTGATATTGCAGTATGATTAGATGGTTGGTGTTCCACAGCAAGGTATCAGAAGGTATATTAATGCCATAAGTAATGTCGACGGGGCCAGACACATGTCCATTTATATTCTTTTGTGGTCTCACACGTACAACTATGATGCTGTGTTTCTGTGTGTGTACGATGTATTACACAAGCATATTTTCATTTATTACAGAATTGTTTACATACATACACATTTCAATTGAGGCCTATGGAAGAAGCTGCCGGTGACAGTATGATGCACATGTGCAATGCATACTGACAATAACTTACAATTAATTAACACTAGTAATGTAATCAAACCTAGGCCAAAATAAATAAATAAAAAATATATGGTTAAATGTGGCCATCAGAAAGCTGTAAAGCAGAGACAATTACATCACACACAAGCCACCCCCCCCCCCCGAAAACCCAAAAAAGGTAGCAAGACATTTGCATAGCTTATACCTCTTGGCGAACTGGAGTGGAAAGCCGTATAGAAATGGTCTGAAGAGAACATTGACTTAAAAAGTCTATAAACTTATTAGGGAGCATGGGCAGAGATCTCCCTATCTCTGGCAATATTTAAGTACACCGATACACACAAAAAAACCCACACAGACACACATACAAACGCACAGTAATGACCATTTGTGTGCCACGCCTTTTTGCTGTAGAGTCAAAAATGGTCAACCCTGCAAGGAGCAAAACTGTGGTAGATTCTCTTCACCATTCATGTGTGGTCACCTTAATAACATATGCCTTAACCTGGATTGCTGTCTGAAGAAAGCCCTGGCAACGGTTACAATGAATGCAGAGTACATCTGTGTTCACTTCAAAGCATTCAGCACAGTGAGGGGTTGAGTGCGAGCTAATGTCTCATGACAGATTTATATATACAGCTTAGAGTGACATGGTAATGTTTAAAAGCTGGTCTAATTGGTCTTTAAATACAGTTTCACAGCAGGAAACGAATAAATCAAAAATCTGTGACTACAGACTGTACCCCAGCATGTATTCAGCTCTGAGGCTTCAGACTAGATAATTATGCAGGATCACTGGTAAACGCCATTAACCAAAATACCAATGTAAGAGTTGTAGACACCTTTGATTCCATTGTCAGTGTTGCTGTGACTCTAGAGAGATAACAAAGAAATCACTATGCCACAAAGGGAAGCATTACTTTTTCTCATTCTTGGGAGAATGTGGACGGATGCAATGTAATCATAGTTGTAGTTGCAGGTAAGCTCATGTTTACGCACACAGATATCACACTCAACTTGCTGAAGAAGCAAGCCACAGTCAGCTGTCTGCACACATCCAGGATCTTCCACATCACACATGCACTCAGGTGTCTCAACACCATGCACTAAGACTGTGACGTATTCTGTGCTGCGGTGTGTAACATTCCTTCATGGAATACATGAATCAACACATGACTGTGTTCTGCAATTACATGTTCCACTACGTGGGTATGTATCCTACCATTACCTCGGATAAGTTTTTACTATGGACAAAAATATTATTGGCTTCAACATTTCTGTCTGTGTTGGGGGGTCATCTTATGGCTGTTCAGTTCCTGTCAGCCATGGTTGATATGGCTGAGAACCCCAAAACCTTTTTCAGACACTCTGTCCATCAGTACCCCCTGGGCTTTAGGCTACAGGTTAAGCCAGTGGCATCCCAAGTAGTGGTTGAAGTAGGTATGTCACAGGAATCCAAACTCACGATGTAAAAATACTCTCAAAAAACATATTTGAGTTTATGCTGCTCAGCAGATGGAGTCTAAATCTGACACTTCACTTACTGGAAGCAGTCCTCTCCATTGTAAAAAGTGGACAGTTCTGCATTTCTAGAGACCTGGTTCAAGGCCACAGAGTACAACCCCGGGCATACCTGCTAATGATGACTTCCACAAGTTCAGACAGCTAGGTGAATGTGTAACCACTACAAGATGGCGGACTGGCTTTTTTTCCCTTGATAATTACCCCTATGGATTAGTTAAACTGACATTCACAAGAATTACTCTGTGTGCAGTTAACTATGAAAAATACCCATGTTACAGTTATCGCAGCAACAGATACCCATGCCTTCCCCCAGATATCCACACTTCATCCTCATGTACACTTGAGTAATGCCAAATACAAACACTAACAACATAACCTTCCATATTAAATCCAATAATGGGACCCTCATAACCCCTGTCACCAGTACCAAACTGCTAGGTGTTACTATTGATCATAAGCTCAAATTCGACATGCACATTACCCAAACAGTAAAGTCTGTTAACAAAAAACTAGGATCTATGTACAGAATTAAAAACTTCCTAACTCCCACTACCAAATTAACTATTGCCCGTACCCATCTCCTCTCTTCCCTCCTCTATGCTTCCCCGATCCTCTCTTTTCTCAATAAACATGAACTTAACATGCTCTCGCTTGCCTACAACCACATTGCCAGATTTATTACAGGTTCCCCTTATCGAACCCATCATTGCCTTAACCTGAGGAAACTTGGATGGTTGGAACTGCCAAATCTCCTCAAACTTAGCCAACTCTCAAGCTTATAAAATAATCAACCATCCTGATAGAACTCCCTCACTGTGCAGAATTCTGACTCCATATACTAACCTCAACAGTCTCCGATCATCAAACAGCATCCAGATCCTAACTATTAAAGCAAAAAACTTAGGTGGGGATGCCCTCTACGCCAATTCCATTGGCAAGCAGTGGAACTCCCTGCCAAACAACCTTAGACTTACTACTTCGCTCAATCAGTTCAAATTTAACCTTAAAGAATATCTCTCCACACAATGGATATGCCCATGTCGTGAACCTGACTAACTACATATCTCATACCTTCTAGTCCCATATCCCTAGCCCATTTCCCTAATTGCAGATCTCTAAAATCTCTGTCTCTTTCCTTATAACAATTTATGAAGATTCTCCGATTTCAGTCTATTTTCCAGTAATATAACAAAATCAATGTTTTGTGTATAACCTCCTGTCTGTCCTTGTCTTATATAACATCTATGTAATTTTTCATTCCTGCATATGTAATCTATATTCTCTTTGTAGTAACTATACTTTGAATTTTGTAATTTAAACATGTACTTCCATTTTGTATTGGAGCTTTTCTCCTCGGGCCTCTACTGAAAACGGATATGTATCCAGCTAGACCAGCCTGGTTAACAAATGTAAAATAAATAAAAATAAATAAAATAAATAAATAAATCTCAAATGCCTGGTTATGTTTTACTAACTTACCCATCCATAGCTAGTCAACAAATGCGAATAAAACTTGATAAGGAATACTTTGGAAGACTTAAATTAAACCCTGAAAATAGCTTTGACATCTAGGGACAAAATTCAAGCTGTGAAACAATTTGCTGTTCCTGTCGTAACTTGGACTTTTGGAGTGATTGAGTGGACACAAAATGCATTGGATAGATTAAACAGGAAAACACAAAGGATGTTTCAGGCTCACCAAATGCTCAAAAAAAAAAATTACTGCGTACCAAGATTACATTTTAGTCATTCTTTCTTTTTGGTCTTTCAGTCTCCTTGAAATTGATTTACATGTATTGATCTGCAGTCATGGGAAGGCACACATCTGCTGACCTCACAAGAACCTAACAGAGTTCTGAAACATGAGAAGAAAAAAATCGAAGATGACTTCTCTGCTTAGTCTAGCAGAAGCATATCGGCGTCAAGCAGGAATGGTAATTAACCCAGTATATAAAAATCAGGCAACAACTGAATCTGCCAAAAAACAAAGGAAAGAATGCAAGTGAAGGACCAGATGAGAAGTCAGGAAATGTGGAAAATGCATAAAGATAGTTGCAATTATAGAAAACTTCTGGAAGAACCTCATGTTGATCATGATCGAAAACAGGAATGGTTGGCGAATTTAAACCAAGACATGCACAGTTATTAATGGCAGCACAAGATGGTGGGTTACGTACATGTTGGTTTACAAAGTCCATTGATCACATGTGAGAGAGAGACAAATGTAAATTTTACAAAACAGATTCAGAAGCAGTTGCACACCTCATTGCTGGTTGTGCCATCGCAATGACAGAAGGAGTGTATACTGAAAGGCATACAAATGCAGCACAATTGTGGCTCTGGGGATTGTGCAAACACTATGGTACTGAATGGGGGGGGGGGGCAGTAGAAATATGAGGCAGAAAGCATCATAGAAAATGAAATCTAGATCACATCACCCATTAACAACAGTTCAAAAGATAGATGCTAGGAAAGTACTAGTAGTGGTCCATGAAAAGAAGACAAAAGTAGCATTGATCATTGAATGTGCCACACCCACTGACTACATTGTCTTGGGTACAGAGAGAGAGACAACGTTATAAAATATCAGGATTTGCAGGCAGAAGCCAAAGCAATGTGGAAGAAAGATACCCAGACAATTTCAAAATTAGCAAGCGCAACAGGTCTTATAAAAGGAGTCTAAAATCGTACTTACATATGCTAACAGTATATGTAATCCCATACGAATTGCATAAGGAGTCATTACTGGGCACATTGCAGGTAATTAGAAGAGCACTTCTGGCTGACAGCAAAGATTGAAACAGTTCTGACTGAGTGGAGTGCTGGATGTAACCTCTGAACAGAATGTTTCAATAGTAAAACTAATTGATTGTCAAGTTTTTAGCCAATCTGTGACAGAGGAATTTATTTTTAGTTGGTATTGTGTGCAAATGGTTATAGATTGAAGATAGAAAAGAATGGCCAGTACCATGAATCAGTAACCTAATGGTGAGATTGGTGTTATGTCCCCCTATTAGCCAGTATGTGCCTGCCATGAAAGCCTAGCAGCCCCGGGTAAGTAAGCTACTGGCCGGCCAGTACACAGTTGCCCAGCATGGCTTACCTGGGAAAGCAAAGAAGAGGGCATCTGTGGCACTCAACCAGGTTCAGGTAAAGAAGCCAGTAGATGGCACAAAGAAACTGTATCAGGTTGCAAGTCAAAGACAGATAAATAAGGGAGTCATACACCCTTTATAAGGGATGCCTGCAACAATCTGCTCACCAGTCCACAGATAAAAGGAGTATTTCCAACATCTTCTGAATGAAGAAAACCCTACTGAAGCTGTATTGGCCTACACAAAGCCTATGATAAGATAAAATGAGCCTACCACAGAAGTAGTAAGAACAGCACCAAGAGAAATGAACGAGTCAGGGAAAGCAGCATGCTCAGATGAGGTCACAGTTGATATGGTGAGTTTTAACTGAAAGGCAATGCAGTGTTTTGGATAAACTTTAAACCATAAACAATCTACATTTTGTAGCTGAGTGCCCACCGCTTGCCAAAGGTCTTAGTTTTAAAACAGGTTTCTTATGCAGTGATCGTAGCTATCAACTGTCCAGATTTTGGCTGAATGTCCAGATTTTGTACTCCTATTTTTGGTCCGTTCCTCATAAATTTGTGTTTTTTCTGCCAGATCTTTGGGGACAGAACTCAAAGTAATGGCAGACATTTGATTTTCAGACTACATATTCTTCAGAAAATGCATGCTAATGCCAAACCTGTTGTTCTATTAACTTCATAAGTTTGTAAGAGCAATATCTAAAATGTGTCCCTATTTTTGTCTCGTTGTCCCCCATCATTTGTGGCTTTATCCAGATTTTTTTGGTCTAAGAGATTGAAAGGTATGGCAGTGTTGCAAAGTATGATGTAAAACAGTCAACAAATAAACACAGCAGTAAGTTAATATATAGTAACATTTCACTGTACCATGCAAGTAGATTGCAGCATTTTATACTGATCTCAGGGTATTAATAGAAGAAACTCATACACAGTGTATGCGTGTGTGTGGGGGGATATGTGTGTGTGTGTTACTAAGCTATATAATAACTAAACTAGTGTAGTACATAAACACACACACACACCACAACATGTCCAGCATAACCCTGGACTGTACAGATTTTCGCAGGAATGTCTGGATTTATGGCTCATATTTTTGTGTTTGCAGACAAACTGTGGGCTTTTGCACATTAAAAAGTATGGGCAGTGCTATGATGCAGCACCATACCCTGTCATCAAGAGCCCCTAAAAAAACCCAAAAAGGACTGGACTATAATAAGACGATCAGTACACTGATAACGATCGGGTTATTACAGTTTCATCTATATCCCGCAGCTGTTGGTTGCATTTGGAGAGTAAAACTTGAAGTTTTAGTGAAGCAGTAAATGTAATACCAAAAATATATACATATCACACCCTTGTCTCTCATAAACCACAGACACATGCAGACATCCAGCTCTCTTACACGCACTAATCATTTTCTAATGCATCAGCAACTTTCTCTCAAACACACGCATACAGAGGCTTTTCTGCATTCACACACATACATCCTGCTTTCAGGCACGCACAATTCATTCTCTCCTGCATCTCTCTCTCTCTCTCTCTCATACACACAGACCGATACAGTCTTGTCTGCATTCACACATAGAGACATTCTGCTTTCACACACTCCATGTTCATTCTCCTAGGCATCGCTAACTCTCTCTCTCTCACACACCACACACACACAGTCTCTTCTGCATTCACACACACACACACACACACACATTCTGCTTCCACACACGCACTATTCATTCTCTCATGTATCGCTAACTCTTTCTCACACATGCATACACAGTCTGTTCTGCATTCAAACACACAGACGTTCGGCCTTCATGCATGCATTCACGAACCCACATGCAGTCAGAAGGAGAAACACATACGCATACATACACACACCAAAACACGCCCAAACATACAGCTCAACCGTACAGATTGCCATAGGAACATCCTGATTTATGGCTGTTATGTTTTATTCCTTTATGCAGAGCGATGTTGTTTTCTAGCAAATTGAGTACCAAAATTGTAAGTTATTAACAGTATGGGCAGTGCTATGATCCAGCACCAATACCCCTCAGAAAGAGCCACTGAAAAAACAAAACAAAAAAAAAAGGACTTCACTGTCATAAGCCGAGCGATACATTGCAATTTATCGGCTTATTACAGTTATAGCCCGCAGCTCTTAGTGAAACGGATAGAATAATAAATAAAGTATGGATGTTCCTTTTTGTGGCACACTAAGCAGATGGCCAGATGCATGACCCAGACCCCCGTTTCATACACACAGGCATACTCAGAAATTCAGCTTTCACACATGCACCAGTCATTATCTTAAGCATCTCCTACTTAATCTCTCATATGCACACATACAAAGCCTTTTCAGCATTCACACACACATACATCCTCCTTTCATGCATTCATTATCTCCTGCATTGCACACGTTTTCTAATAGATGCAAGCACAGCCTTTTCTGCATTCACACAGACATATATACTACTTTCTCGCACGCACTGTTCTTTCTATGCTTCATTGCTCACTCTCACTCATACACGCAAACGCAGCTTTCTCGGCATTCACATAGCCTTTGATAATCACATCACATCACCACAGTAGTCAGGAAATCCTATGTAACACACCTCATCACAAAAGGGTTCTCATCCAGGAAAAAAAAGGTCATTGTTCCCCTCTACACGGCACTCATTTTGACCCATTCTAGAGTACAGTGTCCCTTTTGGAATGTACCTCACAAGACATCTACAGCAACTGGAAAGGCCACAGAACTACCTCACAAAGTGGATTACTGGCCTCAAATAGATGCCCTACACTGTCTGTCTCAAAAAAACTCCAGCTTTACTCTAGCATATCGCTTACTCAGACGAGATCTCTGCCTAACATATAAAGCTATGTTAAACCCAGAGCTGTTGGACATGCTACACCTAAAGAAATCCCAATCCCTCCGAGCTACATGCTCTAGGGACCTAAACCTTGTCACCACAATAAACAGGACATGCTGGAGGGATAGATTCCAGTCCCAGAGACTTCCTATACTCTGGAACAAACTTGCCCATGTGTGTCAAGCAAAGTTTCTCATTAGCACTCTTCAAGAAAAATCTTGATGGGTGGATGGAAAATAGGAAATACACCCCGGGGATCACCTCTGCGGCTCTGCTCGACAAGGGCACAGGAAATTAACTTTCTTGGGTGGCGTATGCCAGGGAACTTTGTTGGCTGGGCTTACTTAGGTCCTTGGGCCGATAGCCTAGTACCTACCTATGACCCATACATACTGCTTTTAGGCACACATTCACTCGCACACATGCAGGCTGAAACAGTCGTACATGCACACACTGCAGCAGGGTGATTGGAGAATGCTATGTATTTGGATGGATTGGACTAAGAATGTATAATAGAACAAAACCAGGGCAATATCTAATGATAGCCTTGCAGTACAATGCTAAGGAAGAAGAGGAACAGAACAGAAGCAGGAAAAATACATAATTTTGTGGAAGAACTGTGGGCAGAAATGTATATGCAGTCTACTTACCAATAAACAGTATAGCAACTGATGTACATTTCTAATTGTATTTGGCTGCAGATTTGCTGGGTGAAACACTGGATCCAATGTTTTCACTCCGTAAGGAAACCGTGGACGAAGTGGAGTTTCATAAGTTATGCAGTACTTTACTTTAGGTGCTAAATTGGCCGTCCTAGATAATGTGGATGTCGAAGTGTGGGGAGGATCAGCAGGAGAGGGAACTACTGATTTGATATTGACTGTGTCGATGGTACGTCATGAAGGTGGAGACCAATTCCACCTGAAAGGATGCGATAGTAAAGAATGGGGGGATGGGCTTTCCTGCAATACACTAGGGAAAGTAAGAAATGTAGAACTAACTAACTTCTTGGTGCATTTTGGTAACCCCTGAGGGCTGGGATGACTTTACAGGGATGAAAGAACACTCTGAGTTGAGTTAAATTGTGGTGCAGCCTGGAGTTTTCCTTGAATGACCAACCCCATAATTCTCTTAGGCTCCTTAATAGTAGTTTTACGTGGAATATAAAAACATGTTAGTGTAATTCTACTTTCCTGCAAATAACCCCTTATTAACACAAATCTACTATTGTCTTTCTTCTCGTCTTCTGGGATTATTGGAGCTGTTCTCATAATCATCATTGTTACCTAGTTTTCCTTTGTCCTTTTTTACAGTGATATAGGAATACATTGAATCATTAAGGTAGTCTTGTATAGAATTATACAATTAACACGTTAAGAATCTTGCTATTTCAGTAGCAACATTTCAAGCTTATCCCAACAATTAAAGGTCTTAATATGATTTATAGATCTTTTTCTGATCACTTTTTCAGTTTTACATAGTTTTTTTTAATTAAACAAATTCTTTGACCATAGGAATTAAGCTCAGTTCCAATTTTTTTTTTTTTTTGTAATAACTTTTCTAGCAACTGCCAAGAGAACCCAAAAGAGTCTTTTTACTATTTGGCTTTTATAGCTACAGGAAGTGGAACATTCATTAGTATTACTGATTTTGTTAAAAGAACAGTTATCAGAACATAGCCCTTTAAAAACATACTTATTTCTTCCCAATGTACATTTCATTTTCACAGTCCATAAACGTGTTTCCTCTCAGCTTTTACATTTTTACTACATCCAACAAAATGAAGTCATTTTACTAAACAGCTGTTTTGCAGATTCACCCAACTTACATTCTTTCATTAAATATTGTGGGGACTTGGCTTTTCCTTTTTCAAATCAATCAGACCATAATACTAATCCATTCCTTTTTAGTAAATTAATTTTAACATTGTTCTGAGTTTTCTTAAATCTAGAGGTATGTGCAACACGAGAACTCAAACATCTCCATTTTGATATTAGTGGAGTTTTAAAAACATATGCCTTAAGTGTTTTAAGAATTGATTTCATATATGGAGAGTGTAAAGACTGAAATGCATTTCCTTCTAAGGTAAATTTTGTTAACCAGATGAAAGGATTATTACATTTTTCTAATTTATCATCTTTAATAAACATATAAGAATTTAGTATAATCCACTCCTGAATGGTTTTCAATTGACTAGTGTAGGTTTAGTCTCTCTGGCTTATAATAGAGTTAAAACTCGCAGCTTATACCACCATATTCCCTTAGTCTTATATGATTTCTAACTTTGAGTTAGTATATATAGTTTGAGTTAGTATGTATAGTTAGGAGGGGTGTGGGGGGAACAGCTCCCCACCTAGTTTGGTTTTATATTGTCCAGTTTCTGTTAAGAGGGTAAGTAGTTTTTAACCAAACTAGGTGGGGGGGGGTGTGCCCCCCACACCCCCCTAACGATATATATATATATATATGTATATATATATATATATATATATATACACACACATACTAATTCCAGGATAGCACTACAGTGGGGAAAAGGGCATATACACTGCCACTGTTATTTTCAGTGAAATGGGATTCTGTCAAATGAATTTTTGGTGATTTGAGCTTTCGGCGATTTGGTCTCGGTGAAATGAGTTTTTGGCGAAGTGAAGTAGATCCATATATATATATATATATATATATATATATATATATATATATATGTATATGTATAATCTAGAACATTCACTCAATTTTTTTGATCAGCAACACTACTTCGATTACTTTTTCAAAATTATTATTGAGTCATACTGACATCTGGATAGATTTTTATTCCTAAATATTTTAATTATTTCCTTCACAATTATATTTATCCTTAGTTACTGTCTAGTAATTGATTTATCATTAAGTTTTGTTTTATTGCTATTACTTTTCAGCAGTGTTGCTTCTTGAAATGTTTCAATTTCCTTATCTATTTCTTTGATCAAATAATTCCTACCATTAGTAAAATATCACCTACAAAAAGCTGTATTTTAGATTGACAATATCTGTTAATGGAGAATCCATCAGTTTTTCGATTGTTTCTTATAGTATTAACTAAGTGTTCAATAGCTAAAGCAATTAATAAAGGGGACAAGGGTCACCTTTGTTTTGTGCCTTTGTTTAAAATGAATCCTTGAGAAATGTAAGATCACTTTGAAGTCTCTGTACAGGTTTTTTTTTTTTTTTTTTGTTAATCCAATAAACTGTTGTGGAAATGCAAATGCTTCTAAAGTTTTAAACACATAGTAGGAATCTACAAAATCAAATATCTAAGCTAATTTGGGCCAATTTCTTCATTCCATTTGCTAAATCTAAAATAGTTACTACCTTTTTTATATGATCATACACTAATCTATTTGACTGTAAACCGTTTGATCTTTATTAGTCTACAATATCTCAATCTTGTGGTGAAAATGGAAGTTAGTATTTTTTAGTGTGCTTTTAATAATGAAATAAGTATATATGAGGAGACTGATTTATCTTTTCCTTGTTTAAGTATAGTGAAATCACAGAAAATGTCCACGTAGAAGTAATTTTGAAAATTTATATCATGAAAATGTAATTCAGTAATTATGCCATACTTAAACCATGTAACCCTGGAACTTTACCATTTTTACTGTTTTTTTAGACTACTTTAACTTCTGTCAGGGTTATAGGCTTATTCAATTGAGATACTTGTTGGTCATTTAGTTTGCAAGCAACATTTTTCTTTAAATTGTCAATTTTGTAATCATCAGGATTATTATTTTTATCTTTATTAAGATCCTCATGAAATATTTAAAAAAATAAGCATTTCCTCTATAAAGTAAGCTTATTAGTGTGAGGATTTCTGATATTATTGATTCGTGCCCTTTTAACATCTTACTTCAGTTGACAGTAGAAGTCATCGCATAACTATGCAATTCAATTTTTTTTCTAAAGCTATCTCTACTTTGCGTTAAAACTGATATTTTGCCATTATTTTTTTAATTTCAGTATTAGTTAGTCTTTAGTGTTCAAACCTCGCTTTGTGTATTTCATCTTTTATTTCTAACAAATCTTTATCCCACCGTTTAATTTTATTACTAACCCATCTTCCCAGTCTGTCCTTAATATGCACTTTTAAGGTGTCCCATAGCATGACTGTACTAACTTGACCACTGTCATTCAAAGAAAAAAATCTTCAATTTGTTCCCTAAGGCAACTGTTAAACTGTTTTAATTTCATCCTATATATTGAGATTCTATAAATGTGAAATTTCCTTATATCCATTGCTATATTAATACATAGTGCATTATGATCAGATAGAGGACAAGGAATAGTTTAAAAATAATTAACTTAATTAAATGTATAGAGGCATAAATTCTATCAATTCTAGTTTGCTTCCCATGCACATAAGAATAATAAGTGAAGAACAATGACTTATTCTGCTTTACTAGTAAATCAACTAAATTGTTATTACGAATCCATCTGTTTAGTCCTCTAGCTGATTCCAGCATTTTAGCTTTCTTCTTTTCACTTGTTTCTTCTCTACTAGATGTGCAGTTAAAATAACCTTGCTAAAATTAAACTACCCTTCCAATGACTTTGTAGTAAGTTGTTTTCCTTTGTCCTTGGTACTCTGATAAATAACCATTCTGAAATCCTTTCTTTGCCAAATTGACACATTCATTTCTAAGTGCGTGTCCTGTAACATTGTTCTTTGCATCCTTTACCTCTTAATATAATTCAATACTCTGTTTCTTTTCTTTACCTAAAAATGCCACTCACATTGCCTGAAATGATTGATAAGACAGTCAGTCTGAGAAGGTACTTTTACTTTCACATGTTCTACATGACAATTTTTTTTATTTATTTAGGTTTCCAACTTTTAAACGTAAACTAATGTTTGGCAAGTCGGTTTTATATGAGCTTGCAGCCTTTTCTCTGTTTGAACCCATGTCACATTTCCCAGTCAGTTTCAATAACACTTGAAGCAAAAAAAAAAAAAAAAAATATATATATATATATATATATATATATATATATATATATATATATATATATATATATTTATACACACACACACATGTACATATATACATACATACACACACACACACACACGCACATACACATACATACATATACGCACCTACCCGGTAAAACGAGAGAAATTTAAGGAGTGGGTAGTGGAAATGTATAACTAGTGAGTGGGATACATTGAAAATGGAGTTTAAAAATAGAGTACAACAAAAAGGAAAAAGAGATGGTTAAAAAGTAACAAGAAATATTTAGAAAGGATGACAAGTTAAAGTATTGCAGAATTAGGGGGTCTCACAGAACAAGAAATGGCACAACTGCAGAGTGCTAAAGAAAGTATCTGGATAATATGCATGGGTTTAGAAAGATCATTGTTAAGGATCTTTTTTTTGATAACTACAGAGCAGAAACACTTTTAGTAGAACGACTTAGGCAATAGACTGTAAAAAGGGTTGTTGCTAAACTTAGGGAGCCTATGGGAAGAAAAGTAACCAGAGATCTAGTAGAGGTATTAGAGATGCTTCGTAACTCTTATGAAAATGTATAAAATAGAGAAATGTAATAAAAATCAGAAATGGAAATATTTATGGAAGACTTGGGTATGCCAAGGTTTGACATAGATGAGGCTTAACATTTAATTAAGATAGGAGATGAGATAAAAATGGTGATGTATAATTAATCTGCAGGAAAGTCTCCAGGAGTAGATGGTATTCCGGTGGAAGTTTGGATGCTAGGAGGGAAGAAAATGACATATCTGGAAGCTTTTGTTTAACACTGATTTAAAAAGAGGGGAAACACCAACGTACTGAAAGAAAGCTGTGGTGGCTGTAATACCTAAAGACTGCAAAGACCCATCAAACCCAGCTTCATATAGGCCCACATCAATTTTAAATCATGATTAAAAAATTTTTGTAATAGCTAAAAGAATGGCAAAGGTGTTCTCAAAATTGATAGATATGACTCAATGTGGTTTCATGGAGGGGGGAGGCAAACTTTACCAAAATTAATTGGATAGTTATGATCCAGAGGGCAGATGAATGTGAGAAAATACTGTTGCTGTTGGTGGGTCTGGATGTAGGGAAAGCATTCAACAGAGTAGACTGGGATTTTGTAAGTAGGGAAGTGGAAGCATTTGCATTCCCTGATACAGTAATATAGTTAATTGGGAAGATGCATGAGAGATTGGATGCAGAAATAAAAGTGGAAGGGTTCCTCTCTGATAAATTGCATCTTAAAATAGGAACCAGGCAGGGTTGTCTTCTTTACCCTTTATTTGCTTTGTTTAGAACCACTGGCAAAGAAAATAAAGGACCCAGAAATTCTAGGATATAATTGGTATGGTAATCAAAAAAGTTAACTTTATTTGCAAACAATATTATTTTGTACCTGATAAAACCAGAAAAGTACATCTTAGTGTTGTGGAACATTCTTAGACAGTCTTTTTGGGATAAAAATTAATGAAGACAAAAAGGCTACAGCTATAAACTGTGCTGAAATGCATGAATTGTTTCAACAATACCCATTTTTATGGGGACATGCTGCAATGAAGTATTTAGGAGAATGGGTTAAAATGAGTCTTATTTCAAGACAGGTGCGAAGAGACTAAAAAGGAAATATACAAAACTGAGAACCTGGTACCTCTTGAATTATGGGTAGCATGATACAAGCAGTGAAATTTTTTTAGTCCCTTTGGTTTTATATAAGGTCAGGCATATTTGTATCAACTAGAGGAGAGCTTGTGGACAGTAATTGAGTTGAAGGATTTTATCTGGGAGGGGAAAAAGGCAAGGGTCAAGTGGGATAAACTGATCCTTCCAGGAAAAAAATGTGGCTTAGAATTACCTGATTTGAAGGGATATTTTAAATTTAAACATGCAGAAAGCTGTTATTCAAAACAGAAAGGGATTATTATATTTATAAAGCGGCATAAAATATTTGAAGAACTAAGCCAACATGAGAATGGAGAAAGGCGATTGTGCTGATACAGAGAATTGGCAAGAGGGGGCTGGAATTTAATAGAGAAAACTTGCAAGGAAACCAAGGTATTGAGAGCAAAAATATAGAGAGCAAAAGGTTATAGAATAGGACCAAGAAGATGTTTGGAATGTCTTCCCTTTCAGGGATTGATATTTGAGTATAGGCAAAGAGAAAGGAATAGGGGAATCCTAAGTGAAAGAACTGCTCTGGCAGAGTGTTTTTTTAGTTGAATATATAACAGAAAGAAGCTGGTGTTAAAAAAGGCATAATTTACTAGAGCATATAAAATATGGCTTAATAACTATAGGAATCGATTGGAGGAGGTTAGAAAAGATTGGGATGAGAGACTGGATAAGCTGTTCAAAATGAAACAGTGAGGAGTTACATGTATGGCTCTGAAATGTGCAACAAAGTCTAGAATATTTAGGATCTTTGCTTTGAGTGTTTCCATAGATATTTTATACCCGAAGCAGACATCAAAGAATTTTTCCTCAGGTAGATGGCAAATGTTGGAGGTGTGATGGGGAAGAAAGTGGTAGCAGGGAACATATGTTTTGGGAGTATAATGACTTTGGCAGACAAAAATTACATACAGAGTGCTCTTTCAGAAATACTGGGTGAGCAAATGGGTGTAATTGAAATGATTGTTTTGAGCTGATATAGAGGATCTGAATTGTCTAGAACACAGTAGGGTCATGTTAAGTTTAATTCTGGTGGCTGCCTAAAACACAGTTACTAGAAAATAGAAATCAGAGCCTAAACCAACTGTATTTAAAGTAGGGAGTATAGTAAAAGAACTGGAAGTGAGATCTTTAGAAAAGTATGGGAACAAATACGTAAAAAAAAATGGAGTCTTTGGGAACAATACCTACAGAATATTTTATTGGAAGAGGAGTGAGGTTTAAGGAAGGCAGGAATTGACCGATTTTATGTGATGTTGGGTAGATGATGATTGTATAAAAAGTATATGTAATGTATAACGTTTGTAACTGTGAACATGTTAACATGGTTTTTCTTTTATATAAATGCACATTTGCCTATGTCTTAAGTGATAATTCAATAAAGATGTTAAAAAAAGAAGCGAAAAACTATGTACATTTTCATTCTTAAACCCCCAACCACTTTTAACTCACAGCAAACAGACAGACACCTATATACACTCTCCAGAAAAATAAAGTACTCATCCATGTATGAGCAAATGCCCCAAATAGACAGCTACACCCTCAGACTTTGCCCATTCTAGAGTTAGGTTTAATCTTACTGAAAACACATTAGAGCCTGTTTTGCATCCTGCACCCATACCATGTATTCTTTTCCCAGCTAAGCTTTCCTCCCAGATATGAAAACATGCTTAATTTCAGTTGACTGATTTTTTAGCCTTAAAAATTAGTGCCCTGGCTGCATTAAATAAATAGATTTGACTTGGTAGGATTTATACTGCAGTGATTTCTGCTACAAGGAATGCACCTGCTTGTATTCATTTCAATGTATTGTATCACTGTACTGTTTGCCACTTCTCCTTTAATGACTAGTTTTAGTTTTTTACTATACAGATAACTCAGAAGTTTATGGTTCAGTCATTTACTAATTAATTGCTTGTTGAACTCCAGAGCTCCGCTCGTAGGTGAATAAAATAGCTAATGGTTCTTAAAATTGCATGCTTATTTTATTTGCTAGGAAACTGTCATTTTGCATGATTTTAAATGCCAGGGGAGCCATCATTAACTTAATATGCACATGTGATAAGTTCCCTTCCTCTTAGCAACATGAGATCTCATTATGCTGATTATGTGTAACCTGCATCTAGTTATAGTATAAATCCCAGATGCGTTACAGTCAGGGAAATAAAGCAATTTCTTATTTTTTAAAATCACTTGTATTAACAGCAGTCACTGATAATACCGCCCCCCTTTCACATTTAAAGTACCTTTACATACATCAAGAAATTCATTACAAACATATTAATAACAAGAAAAGAACATTTTTACTTAGTTGCAGCTTCATTTCTTTCAATACTCTTCTACGCTTCAAAGACAAAAGTGGAAATTATGGATGTCTTCCCACCAGTTTAATGCAGTCCACAAACTTCCAGTCTTTTTCCTAAGCATCTTGCAGAAACATAGTTCCAATGTCCAAACTGTGTCGTACACAGTTAACACTTTACAGTCCTCTGTTTCTTTCTTTCACATTCTAGCTGGCCTTATTCATCATCTTGACCAACGAACTCTGGTCTCTTGTTCAAGTCCAAGGTGGTACTCCTTTTTTTTTCTGATCCACTTCTGAACTTTTCACTGTTGCCCTTTTTTTTTTTTTTGTAACACCAGATGTTTTATTGCCTAGTTCTACCTATGGGTCTTGTCCTTGTTTGCCCTTATTAAAGGAATGAGAAGCATTATCCCAGTCCACTTGCTTGGTAGACTTTTTAATTTCCTCCTTAACCTGTTTTGCATCCAGAAATGTCTTTGATCTATCTGGAAAACTATACTGAAGAGAACTTGATATAGCAACTTGAGTCTTGTACCTGCCTCTTGGCATCTTTTGATGAACGGGATAAACTTGCTTCTCTTATGCCTATTGTAAAATGAATAGTTAGTTTCCACAAACACACTCGTGTCTTTAGTCAATAATTGTTTACTTTTCTATCACAATTTTATTAGGAGGACATGACCTCACCTTTAGTATTGTAGATCTTCGCTTCTTTCCATTGGCCAAATTTGGAGCATAGACATTTATTTATCATTTGTTAACAGGGAAAGTCCGACTTGGAACGAAGCCAATTTTCAGCGGAGGCCCGGGAAGAAAGGCTCCAGATGCATGTCTTTGTAATGTGGGAGGAAACTGGAGCACCCGGAGGAAACCCACACGAACGGAGGGTGGGCATACAGACTCCACACAGAAGGAACCCCAGCCGAGAATTGATCTGGAGAACCTCTTGCTGTGAGGCGATAACACTGCCGCTGCACCACTGCTCCGTCCAACCGACATGGTGTGCCCTTTTGATTTATAAAATCCTCTTGTGGAATACCAGTCCAGTTTGTTTGTTTATTTCGCTTTCCTAAAATTAATGCAAGCTCTGTTCCTTCCAGTTTCTTTGGTACAGCAGAAAATCTCAGGTTTTCTATATTTGCTCTACCTTCTACTTCTTTTTGAAAAAGATCTTTTTGAGAAGCCTCATATTCATCCAGGTTTTTCCTTCTTTTCAACCTCTGATTTTGCAGTTTTATGAACTCATCTTGGATAACTACTTAAAGTTGCTTCTATCTTTTCCAGACTTTCGTCATTTGACTATATGTATTTCTCCAGGTCTACTTCGGTTGGTCGAAGTTTCAGAACTTCGAAACTCACTTGTTCGAAGTACTGAAACTTCGAAAACCAAGTACAGAGATCACAATACAGCACGGAATGTGAATGTTCCATTTTCCTCGCTGTAGTGTGATCTTGAAGTTGGTATATTTAAGTAGGGGTGTGTGGGGGGCACATGGGGGGTGCAGGGGGGCTTGCCCACCCCCTGTAAAATGTTTTTTTTTTTTTTTTTTTTTAGTTAGCCGATTCGATTCGGCGACTAGACTAGTAGATTCGCTGAAGAAAAGTAGATCCATTTCTTCACTGCCCCACTTATTTCAAACACCTCTGAATGTGTTTGATTTATTTTTTCGTGTAAATTACTGGAGGCCATCTCCTATACCGAGGCTAAAATGTAAAGTGCTTTTGCCAAACAGCTACAAAGCTCTTCCTCACCAGACTTTATTTTTCATTCTCCTTTCCAATTTGATTTTCTCCTTTTCTTCCTGTTTCTAATTTCCTGACATGCAGGCAGTGTAGTAACTAAACGGTAACAGAATTTTACAGAGATACATGACTTTTGCTGGATATTTTCCAAAGTTCCATTTCTCACACTGGGAGAGCTCTGATCAGCCTGTTGATTAATGTGCAGTTCTTGGAAGTCCCTGCATATCTATTAATAAGTTTGCAGGTGATAAGAACTCTTACAAGTTTTACAACATGAATGTCAAATTGTGGAAACTTTTTTTTTTTGCTTTGTTGTGATGATTAAATTCGGACATTTCCCCTTGATTTATTTATTTTATTTTATTTGTATTTGTTTACTGGGACAATGCACTGATCAATACTGACCAATTTCAGGCTCAGACCAGGTGAAATACAAAACATTTCACAAACAAAAGATACAGAAATATAAGCAGTAACATGGTTCAAACTAATTATATAGAACAACTGTATACATGCATTGTAATAAACACAGTGCAATGTACAATCTTCAGAGTGTAAAGTAAAATAAATGCATTAGTTTCTAAAATGAGTTGATCTTCAGTAAATCTTGAGAGAGAAGAGACTCAGAAAGGAGAAATGTTAGCCAATATGTGCTGTGTTGAAGCAGAAGTATTAGGCTTAGATGAAGTGCCTTTTGAGTTGCATTCTGAATGTGAAATAAGTGTTAAGTGGAATATTTTTAAAGGGTTTAGCATGTAGATATATGCTGAACGAGATTGTTATGTTCCTGTAGACATTAAAGTTTTGGATATTATAAATTATAACATTTTTTTCTTACTTTCTTTTCTTCTGGTACACTGAATACCAAAGGGTGCCCCATTGTGGTTACTTGTTCTCTCATTTCTCTTTTATTTAGAATGTTGTTATTGTGCTTATTTACTGTATTATGAATAAAGCTAATTAAAAAAAAAAAGATGAGAAAACCTACATTTTGGATGAGTAAACCAAATGTAAAGCAGCAGTCAGTCGTATGGCAACTACCTGTTGTCATAATCCTGAAGGTAGAGCCATCTGATGTTTCAGGAGCTACTTAGACCTAATATTCTTTAATGGCAACACACTGAGAGTAGTCCAAACAAGCAAAAGGACAAGTTCCTGCAGCAAACGATGTCTGATATTAATTCCGCAAACCACAGCACAAGTTCAAACCAAGAAACGCTCATAGCTTGTAAAACTACATATAGGTTCATAGGTGTGTACTAGGCTAATAGCCCTGGAGCCTTTACAAGCCTAGCCCATACGATTACCCTGGCATCGTGCCATCCAACTTTAGTTCCCAGTGCCTCTGTCAAGTAGAGATACTGGAGTGATCCTCGGGGTGAATTTTCTATTTCTTATCCACTCATCAAGATTCCTCTTGAAGAGGGCCAGTGAGGTTCTATGTTCGACATGTATGAGAAGTCTATTCCATAGCATGGGCAGTCTCTGGGTTATGAACCCTGTCCCTTCAGTACATTCTGTGAGGTTGAGGTTTGTGGAGCGTGTGGTGCGGAGGGATTGGGATTTCTTCAGATGTAGCATTTGTAACAGAGCATGGTCAGACATGGCTTTGTAAGTCAAGCAGAGATTGCCTCTAGGTAGGCGATACGAGACAGAGAATAGTTGGAGTTTTTTTAGTCTGTCCATGTAAGACAAGTGTTTAAGTCCCAGGATCCTCTTTGTGAGGTACTTTTGTGGCTTCTCCAGTTGTTGCAGGTGTCTAGTGAGGTGCTTGCCAAATGTGGGGCATTGTACTCTATGATTGGCCTAATGAGGGAAGAGTAGAGGGAGACACAATGACCTCTTTCTTCCTGGATGCAAAACCTTTAGTAATGAGATGTGCCACATAGAAGGACTTTCTGACCACTGTGGCAATGTGTTGGTCAAAAGAGAAGTTGCTGTCAACATGTGTTCCCCGATCTCTTATAACGCCTTCTTTGTTCAGTGGACTACCATCTATGTGGTAATTAATGGGAACCGGGTTTTTCCCAAAGGGGATGACGACACATTTTTTGGCATTGAGCTTAAGGCCGTGGTTCTGACACCAGTCGTTGATCTCAGTGAGGCCTTTCCTTTAGGATGTCAACATCACTTGGGGAGTTAATAATAGCTCCTAACTTGCAATCGTCTGCGAACTTTGTCAGTCAGAATCCTTTTGTGTTGGCCTGGATTTCAGAGAATTAGAACCAAACAGGAGAAGACCCAGGACCGAACCCTGTGGGACTCCACTCATGACTGGTTGGTAGTCTGACTTGCAGTCGGCTACTTACACACTCTGGGTTCTATCTGTGAGTCAGTTTGCAACCCACTTAGTGATGTATGGGTTGATGCCTAGCTTAATGAGTTTTTCTATGATTCCTGAGTGGAAAATGGTATCAATGGCCTTGGCCAGATCAAGGCAGGCTGTATGCACCACCTTGCCTTCATCCACAGCTCTGGTGACTGACTCCAAGAAGTCGACCAAGTTGAGCAGGCATGATCTAACCTTCACAGAACCAAACTGTGTAGGATCCAGAGTTAGGAGATTCCCTCTATCTTGTTTATTAGGTCCATGATGATGCGTTCCATTGCTTTGCATATCAGACTTGTCAGGCTAATGGGGTGATAGTTCTCAGGGTCTGTAATCACTCCTCTTTTGTGGAGAGAGATGAATGTAGCAGTGCGCCATTCGGTGGTGACAAAGCCAGAGGGGAGGCTGTGATTGAACAGGGCACACAGGTGACGTGCCAGTTCACTCTGTAGTTCATGTAAAACACAGCCAGGGATATTGTCAGGTCCTGTAGAAGCTGCATTCTTGGCCTTGGAAAGTTCTGTTTTAACCTGTGCAGCAGTAATACTGGGTGCCTGGCAATCTACTGGTATTGTGATTGGTCCTTGGGTGGGGGGGGGGGGGTAAAGTTGACACTGAATCTGTCAGCCAGTGTATTGGCAATATCTGTTGGCTCGGTATTGGAGGTACCATTGTGCAGTAGCTCTTAGCAAATCTGGGTATTGCTGTGGAGATTCTTTACATAACTGTAGAAGGCCTTGTGGTTGTCTTTACTCATCATCATCTTCTTTTGGCTGTTCCCGTTAGGGGTCGCCACAGTGGATCACCTGTTTCCATTTCTTCCTGTCCTCTGCATCTTGCTCTGTCACACCAACCACCTGCATGTCCTCTCTTACCTCATCCATAAACCTTATCTTAGGCCTTCCTCTTTTCCTGTTACCTGGTAGCTTCATCCTTAGCATCTTTTTCCCAATATACTCCGCATCCCTTCTCAGCACATGTCCAAACCAACGTAATCTTGCCTCTCTGGCTTTGTCTCCAAACCTTCCAACCTGGGCTGACCCTCTAATATACTTATTCCTAATCCTGTCCACCCTCATCACACCCAGTGCAAATCTTAACATCTTTAACTCTGCCACATCCAGCTCAAACACCTGCCTTTTTGTCAATGCCACTGTCTCCAACCCGTATAACATAGCTGGCCTCACTACCCTCTTGTAGACCTTCCCTTTAACTCTTACAGGTACTCGTCTGTCACAAATCACTCCTGACACTCTTCTCCTAACCCATTCCATCCTGCCTGTACTCTCTTCTTCACCTATCTTCCACACTCACCGTTACTCTGAACTATTGACCCCAAGTATTTAAACTCATCCATCTTCGCCACCTCTACTCCTTGCATCCTCACCATTCCGCTATCCTCCCTATCATTCACACACATATATTCTGTCTTAGTCCTGCTGACCTTCATTCCTCTTCTCTCTAGTGCATATCTCCATCTCTCCAGGGTCTCCTCCACCTGTTCCCTACTCTCACTACAGATCACAATGTCATCTGCAAACATCATAGTCCATGGGGACTCCTGTCTGATCTCGTCTGTCAACCTGTCCATCACCATTGCAAATAAGAAAGGGCTCAGAGCTGATCCTTGATGTAAACCCACCTCCACCTTAAACGCATCCGTCACTCCCACCGCAGACCTCACCGCTGTCACATTACCCTCGTACATATTCTGCACCACTCTTGCATAATTCTCTGACACTCCTGACTTCCTCATACAATACCACAACTCCTCTGTAGGCACCCTGTCATATGCTTTCTCCAAGTCTACAAAAACACAATGCAACTCCTTGTGACATTCTCTGTACTTCTCCATCAACACTCTCAGAGCAAACATCGCATCTGTAGTGCTCTTTCCCAGCATAAAACCATACTGTTGTTCACTAATCATCACATCCCTTCTTAGCCTAGCTTCCACTACTCTTTCCCATAACTTCATGCTGTGACTGATCAATTTAATCCCTCTGTAGTTACTACAGCTCTGCACATCACCCTTATTCTTAAAAATCGGTACCAAAACACTTTTTCTCCATTCCTCGGGCATCTTATCACTTTCCAAGATTTCATTAAACAATCTGGTTAAAAACTCCACTGCCATTTCACCTAAACACCTCCATGCTTCCACAGGTATGTCATCTGGGCCAACAGCCTTTCCATTCTTCATTCTCTTCATAGCTATCCTTACTTCCTCCTTGCTAATCCATTGTACTTAATGATTCACTATCCCTACATCATCCAACCTTCTCTCCCTCGCATTCTCTTCATTCATCAACCCCTCAAAGTACTCTTTCCATCTCCTCAACACACACTCCTCGCTTGCGAGTATGTTTCCCTCATTATCCTTTATCACCTTTACCTGCTGCACATCTTTCCTAGCTCGATCCCTTTGTCTAGCCAATCGGTACAGGTCCTTTTCTCCCTCCTTAGTGCCCAACCTTTCATACAACTCTTCATATGCCTTATCCTTAGCCACCTCTCTCTTTGCCATGCACCTCATCTCCTTATACTCCTGTCTACTTTCTTCATCTCTCTGACAATCCCACTTCTTTGCCAACCTCTTTGCCTGTATACTCTTCTGTACTTCCTCATTCCACCACCATGTCTCCTTGTCATCCTTCCTCTGTCCCGATGTGATACCAAGCACCTTTCTAGCCATCTCCCTTACTAGCTCTCCTGTAGTTACCCAGTTATTTGGTAAGTCTTCACTGCCACCTAGTGACTGTCTTAACTCATCCCTGAACTCCACCTCACAATTACCCTTTTTCAATTTCCACCATTTGATCCTTGGTGCTGCCCTCACACTCCTCCTCTTCTTCTTGATCACCAACGTCATCCTACAAACCACCATCCTATGCTGCCTAACTACACTTTCTCCGACCACCACTTTACAGTCTCCAATCACCTTCAGACTGGCCCTCCTACATAAGATATAATCCACCTGTGTGCATCTTCCTTCACTCTTGTATGTCACCCTATGCTCCTCCCTCTTGTTAAAATACGTATTCACCACAGCCATGTCCATCCTTTTCGCAAAATCCACTACCATCTGACCTTGTGCATTCCTTTGTTTAACACCATACCTACCCATCACTTCCTCATCCCCACTGTTCCCTTTACCAACATGCCCATTTAAATCTGCTCCAATAACCACTCTCTCACCCTTGGGTACAGTCATCACCACTTCATCCAATTCGCTCCAAAATTTTTCTTTCTCATCCATTGCACACCCAACTTGTGGAGCATATGCACTGACAACATTAATCATTACACCATCAATTTCTAGCTTCATAAACATCACTCTATCCGACACCCTTTTCACCTCCAAAACACAATTCGCATACTGTTCCTTCAGAATAACTCCTACGCCATTTCTCCTCCCATCCACATCATGATAAAACAATTTAAACCCACCTCCGATACACCTAGCCTTACTCCCCTTCCATCTGGTCTCTTGCACACACAATATACCAAACTTCCTTCTGTCCATCATATCAGCTAGCTCTCTCCCTATACCAGTCATACTGCCAACATTCAATGTTCCGATCCTCACTACCACAGTCTTAGCCTTTCTCCTCTCTTCCTGCCTTCGGCCATGCCTTCTGCCTCTTCTCCTTCGGCCAACAGTAGCCCAATTTCTGCCAGCACCCTGTTGGCTAACAGTACTGGTGGTGGTCGTTGTTAACCCGGGCCTCGACCGATCCGGTATGGAAATATTAACTGGTCACTGCATGAAAAGATTTGGCAAAGTTTTACGCCGGATGCCCTTTCTGATGCAACCCTCCCCATTTATTCGGGCTTGGGACTGGCACAAAGTAATGCACTGGCTTGTGCATCCCCAGTGGCTGGGTTGTGGTTGTCTTTACTATCTGCTGCAATTCTTTTTTCATAGCTAGCTTTGGAGGATTTGTTGAGGAATCTCAACTTTTTGTTGAAGCTGATAAGGGAGTTTTTCCAGTATTGGGACTTCACCTTATTCCACATCAGTTCCCTCCTCCTATTGTAGAGTTTGTTTATGCAGGGGACCACCAGATTGGCTTCCTTTTTTGGAGAAGAGCATATTGGTTTTATTGGGTATGGCGAGATCCATGCATTTGTGTACGTGTTCGTACAGTGCATTGGTGTATGATCTGGCGGTCATGCAACTGTTGTCCATTTGCATGGGTGCCATGAAGTTAGCCACCTCTGTTTTTAGTAGCCCAAAGTTAGCTTTAGAGAAATTTTTCATGGTGTTACCTTTCTGGGGGAGGGGTGTGTGGATTTCCAAGGTGATTAGTTTGTGGTTGGATCTAACCAGGGAGGAGTTGAATATTGGTGTAGAGCAACTGTCACCCATGTTAGTAAAGACCAGGCCAAGGATGTTGCTACCTCTAGTGGGGATAAGAATGAGCTGGTCCAGGGCATTGGAATTAATGAGTTCCAGGAAACGTTGGCAAGTGTATTGGTACATGGGTAGTTTTCCCAGTTAATGGAGGGGTAGTTGAAGTCGCCCAGTATGAGAGTGTCAGGTTGGACCTTGGTATTCTCCAGGGTGCTTAGGAACGTGGAGTGCGAGTCTTGGGACATGGTTGGGAACCTATAGCAGACTACGACCTGAATCGTCGTCTTACCCAATGGTAGCTGCACCTGAAGTATCTCTTCTGCATTATGTTGGGCTACAGGTCTGGAGGTATGCTCATCTTTTATGAATATGGAAACACCACCGCCTTTGCAGCTTCAGTCCAAGTTCTGGGGCAGAAAAATGTGGAATGAGGTATAGCCTGGTAGTGCAGGGTTGCTTTCTGCTGCCTTGAACCAGGTCTCTGTTACAGCACAAATTTCAATGTTCTCCATTTTAAGGAGTGCTTTGAGCAAGTGCATTTTTGAGACTTAGACTTCTAGCGTTGAGCAGCGTGACCCTCAGATTGCATTTGTTTGTAGCTGTTATGGTAGTAATTTGGTATTTGGAGCATCACATAAAAAAGGCAATATAGGGGGGCCAAGATCCTTGGGCAGTAACCGGAAGCCCAGTGGTGACAGATGCAGGCCATCTGTGGCAAAGCATCGAGGTCTGTCAGTCATGTCATCCCAGCAGACGGATACTGGATCCCCTTAGAATGACACCAGAAACTTAGCCAGTTGTTGAAATCAATCATATTCTGCTTGTATTGTGGTGGTATTCTGGGCGATGGTAGGATGCTGCTCAGGGCTAGGGTCATACCCGCCTGGGCTACGTAATCCGAGAGCTCCTCCATGTCTCTTTTCATGTAGTCCAGGGAGGTACGTCTTGGGTCATTCACACCCACATGTACAATGACAGTCCATTTGCACCTGTTATTGAGGGACCTGAGTGCATGCGTTGTGACGGAACCTGGCACCTGGCAGGCAGCTGACTTACTTTCTCCGTATTCAGCCTAGTGAGTGGGACATCAGTGTTCTTCACTATCGAGTTACCTATGACTAGTGTGTTGGGCATGCTGTTTTGCCTTAGGGGCTTTGGTTGAGTGGCACACTGTTTAGGAGAGTTGTGTCTTGTGATTAGTGTTGTGTTGTAGTAGTCGAGTGCGTTTGTGCCTTGGAGGTCTCTGCTGTTTGGGTAGATTTCTATTGAGAGCCTTCATGAAGGTCTGTATATGGTTTGTTTTTATGTGAAGGCAGTGCTGGTATGTGTTCTAGAGGGCTGTGTGTTCCATGTGGTGTGGTGCAAGTGTTGACCTTCTCCTCTTGACCAGCTATCGTGGCTGGAGAGTGCTTGGCTTCCAGTTTGGATATACAAGTGCATCTCTCGCAAGTCTGAGTGTTGGGAAGTAAGAGGAGAGGCGTGTCGATGTACATGAGGCAGTTGCTACATTGCCTCAGGATGCCCAAGTTCACCAGGTTAATAGGAGGAAGCACAGGGAACTGACATTTAGACATGCATAAGAGGGGTGGGCATTAATAAGTACTGGAGCTGTTTCCTTGTAGAACGTTTAGTGCTGGTAGCACTTTGGTGTGCTACAATAATTGCTACAAGAAGTCATGTAAAGTGCTAGACTAATAAGCTAGTAAAAGTGCAGGAGAGGAGAGAACTAGCAGATCTAAGGGAAGAATTAAAAAGTCGACTTTGGCACCGCTCAGAAGCTTACAAACAGTCCTGGATATAGCATATCTGTATCTGGACTAGACTAGTTACAGGAAAGGCAGGAAACAAGCTTAGATTTTTTATATACAGAAAAGCAGCTAAAACAATTCAAGTGCAGTGCAAGCTAGCACACTTGTGTGTGTAGCAGTATTAAAGCAAATACAGTTAAGATAATGCAATTTCTTCAAACTGTATTCTGAATTGAATTCAGTTTTGTTTTATTCAACTCTGAACAGTTAAAAAGTGCCAAAAATTATAATTATAAGCTGAGAAGCACACTCAGTCAGAACACCAGTGGCGGCTGGTGACTTCAAATTAAAAGGGGGCTGCAGGAGACAGCTGAATGGGTGGGGCCAATAGGAAGGGGTGTGACCAACTAGAATGGGGTGCTCAAAACCAAAACTGGAACTTTACTTTAATACGCTGCCGTGGGTGCCAAACCGTCATTACGAGAGACCACTCAAGACAAAATGAAGTGTAGAAGAAATGCATTGGCTGCATGACAACTTACTTAATATCTAGATGGAAACACAAAGGTTGTGAGGCACGAAAAAATAAATTGCTTTTTAAATATGTTACTGGAATGCCAGTCAAAATCAAGTATAAAGAAAAAAACAAGCAGCACTCAGCTCAAACCACTTCTCCTTGCACTGCAGTTCTAATTATAATTTATATTCAGCTTTATAAAATATCCAAGTAACATGCTGAAAGTAGCAATCTCTGTGATACCCCCACTTGTAAAAATGTTTCTTATCCAAAAAAGACCTGCTGCCTGACAACAACTATCTACTTGTTTCATGGAGAACACATGATCAAAGTAAAAAATGAACAGCGAACAAGAAACAAGCTCAAGATAAATTGCTTAAAGGATTACTGCACAAGTTATGGACCACACATGATAGATTGGCATTCTGTTTAGTTTATGGGTAAAGCCTGCAAAGGTAAATGCAAGTCTCCCAACAAATGTAATGAGCTTCTGAAAATACTGTAATCCTGTCCTTTATTATAAATACTGTCATATGCATTTATTTCAATACCTAAGGCTTATACGTTATCTAGTTATGTAAATATTCTCTGCATGGCAACAATGAAAAGGCTTTCAATGTCAGTAATTCATTAATAGCATGCTTATTAAAGCTTACTTGCATCTTACAATCTCCGACAAGCTTACCTGATGGTCATTAAAGCATTGCTACTTTAATACAGAGCAACAGGGCACTGCAACAGCATGCATTTTCTGAATAATAAGAAGCATAAATCAACAGTATAAAAATATGACAGAAAACCAGAACATTCTGCAAAATCAAGGACAGATGAAAAGCCATGGTCATACTTGTGGTCTACCTTGGATGAGGGAATACTCTGCACACTTACACTGCATAACTGCTCCTTGCCTTGCTTGGACACATCCAGAGCCACTACAATGGGGAGTGGAGTGCAACAAGTAGGTCACAGTTTGAAATGTCTCTGGCTGACGGTGATGGCTCTGACACTCATACCTCTCAACCTCAGAGCAAGAAATCTGGACAAAGCCATACAGAGAAGTGGGACACAGGCCCAAAAATAATGACAATTTTTAAATATTGCTCTTATAAACTTAGAAAGATAATAGAATAGTAGTAGGTCTTGCATTAGTATGAATTTTTGAAGGGTATGAAATCTGAAACTCAAATGTCTGCCATTATTTTCTAACTTCAATCTTTAATGATTTGCTACTAATTTGCCAGAAAACCACAATTTTATGAAATATAGACCAAATATGTTATGTAAAAATATACAATTGCCACACAATACAGTTGGGAACCTGTCAAAGAAGGGACACCTTTTTAAAATTAGTACTGTTAACTTGAGCAGCTGACAAAATAAGAGCATCTACATGTATTTCTGAAATAAAAGTGATCTATAACTCTGATCATTACAGTTATTTATAATTGTAAACCCTCCACGTTTTCTTCCAAAATTGCCATTTTGCAGAAGGATTATTAGGGGGAGCAACATTTTGAGCCAAAATTGGAGACAGTTGAGAGGTTTGGATATTCCTAATTCTATAAAGCGATTTATTTGCACTTACTTCTCAACCTCTTAATGTAGGAAATCTGGAAAAGGCCAAATACATTGGGGAAACATACAAACAGTACTAAAAAGACAGCTGATAGAATAACCGGTCTTGCATGTATTTTTCTGAAGGTTATAACGTCTGAAACTCAATGTCTGTCATTATTTAGTGACTTCATTCCTAAATGATTTGGCAGAAAACCACAAATTTTGTGAGGAACAAACCAAAAATAAGAAGCAAAAATCTATTCATTCTGCAAAATTCTGGACAGTTGAGAGGTATAGTTCAGTCTGGGCTGTATGAGTTTGCTGCCACCCCCCCTCACAAAATCATGGTCGAATGGAACGTCCCCTCTGCAGCCATTCCAATGTCCCATTCCTTGGTTATTTCGCCCCATTTGCCATAAATACTGTAATGTGCATACTGCTTTAATTCTGCAATGATATGGATTTCATTTGAAAGTTTTATTTTATATTTTACAGCATAAACCCTAATAGATATCTGCTAAATAAAGCAATGCAGTCTCACAATGAAAATAGACTTAGCATTAAAACTTCTCTGCCCTTGAAACTCACATTCATTGAAACAGAATTGAAACCCACATTCAAAGAAAATACATTTTGCCAGTGGCAGATAAAGATTAATTTTGGGCTGTTTTCAAATCATAGGCCCTTTGAACACGAAACATACACATGCTCTTTAATACACCTTCCTGACTGTATTAAATTATATTCCTTGTACAATACAGTACAGTTTTTAGAGGGCATTTTAAATTTACTGTTTTGAACATTTTTTCCAGTAAACAATGAAACAAAATGCATGCACCAATAATGACAAAACTGCCCAGTTCAGAACATTTCCATCATAAAAGTTTACTCAAACTTCTACAGTCCACCAGTATCAGTAAATATGCACGATCTCTGAAGAAGTAAAAGTCATCTAAATAATTCCACATTAAAGAAATCTGTTAACTAATGAAGAGGTTACTGCTAACAAACATCTTTGTATGTCATTGTTTCATCTACAAATAAAGTGCCTGTTGCCCTTGAGGAATAAATTGCCTATGTTGCATTAGAAAAATTATAATGCTAGTAATATCACAGTAGGGAATGGATGGCAAACTGATAACAGGTTCATAGTTATTGGGTATTTTTGCCAAAGAGGACTGCAGCATCCATCTCCTTTACAGCAGAGTACAGTATCAGCAATGGATCTACCTACTGTGAGAGTAGAACCCACAGCCTTCTGCATTAAAAGCAAGTACACTACCTGTTGTGCTATTTACAGTGTAAGCAGACTCAGCATAAGCAGCACTAAACTTTTGTTCCCCTGCAGCTCTCAGCTCCTTGTAAAATCTACTCAACACTCAGCAATATCTCTGAACTTTGCAGCGCAAGAAATCTGGAAAAAGCCAAACTTTATTTGGGGGGGGAGGCAAAATCCCAAAAACCAGGGACTCATTTTAAACATTGCTTGTATATTGTTGGAAAGTTGCTAGAATAAAATGCTGTGTTACCACCATACATTTTACTGCCAAATATTGAACCCAGGACCCTGTGCAAAACAGCCAGAGCAACTCACCACTTTGCCAAATCATCTATTTCTATGAAAGAAAGGAAGACTGAAACTTAAATGGCTGCCATTTAGTGAATTCAGTTCTCACCATAGCTGTCAACATCTTAGAACAAAACACCTCAACAAAGCCAATAATGTGGGAATACAGCCCCCAAACATATTCAATGAGTTTATTTATCAACATAGCTCTCAACTTTGGCACAAAAAACCTGGACGAAGCCAATAATGGGGGAATACAGTCCAAAAAATAGGGACAAATACCCAATGAGGACACCAGAGCAAACCCACACAAACACAGGGAGGACATGCAGACTCCACACAGAAGGCACCCCAGCCAAGAATCAAACCAGACAACCCGTAGCTGTCGGGTAACACTGCTACCACTGCCTGTGTTAAGTAAAGTAACAAAAATACAGAAACTACAGATTTTATAAGGAACAGAACAAATATGAGGAGGTGGGTAGGGAATTCCGGCTCTTGGGCCCAAGGTACAGGGTACACTCCTTATTCTCTACCCACCACCATGTAGCAACACACACACACACACACACACACACACACACACACACACTCGTCCTTCATAAACACCCTAGCTGTCTCTGTACTCAGTCCTCCACAGCAATCACTTGTCCTCAGACCAGCTCCTCCATAGCGATTTTGCAGCCTGATCAGTCCTTCATAGTAGCCCAGCTCCTCCGTAGCATTCCTGCAGCCAGATCGGTCCTTCATAATGGCCCGCGCATGCCGTTGGGTCTCCCGCGAGATGTGAGGAGGCTGGAGCCGCCTGCTGTTGGTTCAATCTGTGGGCGATGAAGTCTGGTGACCTTCCGGTTTGTGCGGTCATCACTGCACAGACCTCTGGGTTGGAAGGGGGGAGTTTCCTGCCTTCCCTATCCAGACTGCCTAACAGAGCAGTCTGGAGCTCGGAATGCCTGAGCAGTCAGGAACTAAGCACGCATGCGTGGAGTCAGAGAATTTTGTTTTTATTTTAATATGTTTTACAGTGGGGGGGATGGGGAATTTATTTAATCCATTTTTACAGCTGAGTGGACCCATTTTGCAGGTGGAGGGGCTGCAGTCCTATAGCACGAGCCGCCCCTGCAGAACACAAGGACTTAACGTAACTTCCTAAAAACATACTTATGCAACATATTCACTGTATTACCGCTGCATGTAATACAGTGAATATTGTCTATCTGGTGACATATATAAAATGTCCTGCATTATGTGTAGGTAAATGTAGTAGAAAACTAAAAGATCTTATAATAGAACATTGCTCTGAGATTCACAAATAATTTATCCAATGCATTAACCAAGCGTATAGTTAAAGATGGCCATGAACATAGCTTTGTGTTCAGTGATAGAATTTATAAGAATGTAAGAGGGGGTGACTTAACTTATTTGAATTGAGAGAGCATGCATGGATAATAAGACTTTGGGCTGATAGTCACCCAGGACTAAATACCGCAGTTAGTATTAAGCCAGTATTGGTTAAGAAGCAAATGCAACTAAAGAGATCAAAGTATTGTTTACACTTATTTTCTGCACATACATTTACATGTGTATATATACTTATAGATATTGCATAGATAATTCATATGTTTTTAGGAAGTTATGTAATTGTTATATGATGAAAGAGTTTTAATTTGCTCAGATTTTACTAGCTATGAATGTCATGTGTGATCAGTGTCTTCTGATATAACACAGCTGTTAGAAAGCACACGCCTTTGCACTGAAGAAGAGTTGTACCCAAAAGCTGTATGCTCTGCACATTTGTAAGTTAAGTCCTGTATATGTAGTTTTATTAAAGTTTTTACAAGCTATGAGCGTTTCTTGGTTTGAACTTGTGCTGTGGTTCATGGAACACACTGAGAATCTCAGACTGGCTTATTGAGCATGCACGTCTGTTTCTTGTATGGGCCATAGCTGAAAAAAGTCTGTGGACCAGCCTACCCACCAGTAGTTCACAGTATAATATTATTAGGAGTACGAGCACTGTGAACATTTTTAATAGTAATTTGTAAATGATGGCAGTAATTGTTAGGCATTAGTCACCCCACACATTGGTCAACAGTCCAGAGACCAGGATTAGACGTGCAGTTGATTAAATACTGATTTGGGATAGGGTTTATAAGAA
This sequence comes from Protopterus annectens, assembly GCF_019279795.1. Taxonomy (NCBI): domain Eukaryota; kingdom Metazoa; phylum Chordata; order Ceratodontiformes; family Protopteridae; genus Protopterus; species Protopterus annectens. Next base: position 780,074,800 of record NC_056746.1, on the reverse strand, counting down.
GTGCACAAGAGGGTGCCATGTGGCATCAAAGCAGCGTGTTGTATATGTATTTACAAGTCAGCTGCAAAAATAAATGGAAGTGGAGAGTCAAGGTGTGGCCAAATGACAAGTCACCATCTTCAGCAGTCATTGAAGATGGATAGACAATTGCTAATGTTAGTGAAATTACAGAGCTTCAGCGACTCTAGGTTAGGCTTTCCACCAAATGTGCACATCTCCCTTTGCTACACATCTCTCTCATAAATACGAGACACATTGTGTCATCAGGACAGATGGTTGTGCTTGTGACCGTGGTACTTGTAAAAGAAGTGTGGCCTAGAGAAATTCTTCCTCCCCCCAGTATGCTGTAAACCTACCAGAGATGCCATCTTTTTTTTTTGGGGGGGGGGGGTTGTCAGTTTGCCCCACTGCTTGTAGATAATCAATTACTTCAGCCCTGCCCCTCACTTGAAGCACCAGGGAAATTACACCTACTGAGTATACTTATGTGCAGTTCCCAACTCACTGGAAAAGGTGATAGGGCACACCCCTTCTTTGCTGTCCCAACCTGCTTGGCTCCTCCAGTGCTGGTGCCAGTAATCAAACTTTAGCTGCCTAGGTTACTGTCAGGGCTCCGTCAGACTGTGTACTAATGAACCAATGTCATGGACTTAGACATACTGTCTGCCTTGTTGAGAAGTTGTGGCACTGCAACCTGTATCTGGAAGGGTAGTACAAGGCATTTATGATGAACAATGTGTGTTTTACTGTTATTGTTAAAGTATTTAGCATACGTTTCCATTCCCCTACATTGGATGCATTCCATTTTTCTTACCGTTGCAGCCTAATTCCTATCTTTGGCAGCTGCTGCAGCCAGTGATAGCGTGGGAGCAGAAAGCTGAAATCCTGAGGTGAGCAAAAAGTGCATTAATGACTGAGAAAGCAAGGTTGGATTGCGTATGATCTGTGATATCACAGCAGGTTTTAAGGAAATTGATGAGTGAAACAGCTGTTTTACCATTGGCATTTATAGCAAGGCTTTTTATTTATTTATTTTTTTTATAAGCTGCATGCACTCTTTTGACAGGCTTCTGATTCTCAAAAAAATAAAAAAAACAGCTTACTTTTTGGGATTTTTTTGTTCTGTTATTACATGCGTCTTGGCGGAGTAGGTTTTATAATTTAACAGCTGCAGTTTTATTAAGTGTATGCATATATTATCTTTAAAATGCACTTTTGAGAAATTAGAAGAAAATAGTAACTGAGTCATGCCTTCGTTTATCTTCAATATTCTTTATAAATATTTTTGAAATCTGTGCTGTTTTGCAGTATTTTATGAAATAAATTTTGATGCACCTAACAACTAAATGCTTTGAAGGTGTGACTGCAGTTTTCACTTTTTTCTTTCTACAGGGACATCTTGTGGCAATTTGGCAAGAACTGTGCCAGACAGATCTAAGTCTGCAAAGACAGCTGACAGAGTTCTATGACACACTTCTTTCTACTTGGCACTCGCAGCTTCAATGGACTAGTCAGGTATGGAAGAGCACAGCAAAACATTCTACATTTATTGCCAAGATCCACATTAATTCTGCTGTTAAATATAGTGATCACTTTTTTTTTTATTTTAGTTTTATTTTATTTTACTTAATTTAGCTAGACACAAATAAGTCTGTTCAGGGATACACTTGTAACATCTGGATGTTAAGTTGTCAATCTCGCCTTCATTCTTGCTGGTTGGGATCGGAGCCGATCCTCTGCTCCGACTCGGCCATGTTCTATAGCTCGAGAGCTGTTTACTGGCTCGAGGCTACCCCTTATCCCATTATGCCTAGCAATAGCTACCCAGATCTCATTTGCCGCTTCAGCTGCGAGGTTCCTGGTTACTAGTTCAGGCTTGTATAACTTTATTAATCTGCCTTTTTTTGTCAGATTAGGGCTTTTTGTATTGTAATTGTTATCTGATAGGCGATAACTAGTAGATTTAGTTTAGTCTGTTTAGTGTCTTGTAGTTTTTCCCCTTAGAACTCGTTTAGATTGGAGAGTTCTCCCCCCCCCCCTTCCCTCTGGAGTGTCGGCGCAGGTGAGCTCTGCTCCTACATTGGCCTCGGAGCCGTCTCCCTCGGTGCAGAGGAGGATTCCGGTCTCCTGAGCCTTCTCTGCATCGTGGCAGGGACGCCTTTGATGTCATGAGGAGTGTGCTGGCCTCCCAGTCAGCTCCACCTTCGACCCCACTGGCTCCGTCCCCCATAGTGCCTGCATCAACCTCTGTTCATCCTCCAGACCCCAAGCGTGGGGAACCAGTGCTCCAGGGCACCCCATTGGGTGTTTCCTATTCTTCCGAGGCCTCCCCTGATCATTCAGAGGAGCCCCCTCGGAAGAAGAAGTGCAAGAGGAAGCACATTGACTCCCCCGAGTCTGTCACTTCGGATACGGATTTAAATGATGGGGACTCAAACCTCATCTCTAATAAACTTAAATTATTTGATGTTTAACTTGTAAAGTTGAAAAAGTTACAACTTTAAATATATTTCAGAGAGTGCTTAAAACAGAAGGTAATACCTAAAGGTTTGAGACGGACATCATACCCCACTGGTTTGGAGAGAGGTTCAGCTTTCCATATGGAGCTTATCAACTTGTTTGACCGGCAGGGGTTTGAATTGATAGAAATTATTATTAAACATTACACCATTTGGGTGGAAGAACTAACAAGGCAGGAGACTGATTTAGAGAATGACATTCATGCTCATTACGAATTTGGAAGATGCAAATACGACTATGAGCGTATCTTTTCGAGTATTGACCAATACATGTACAAATTGGAAGCAAATAAAAACAAAAAACTGGATAGAGACATTAAGGTTTATAGGTTAGGAACTGCTTACCCTACCCCATCACCTGCACAGGTTTGGGGTAAAGACAGGTTTCTCCAAAGCATTTACATCAAAATAATGAAAAACGGAATATGAACCTATTGGAATCTTGGGAAAACATAAACGAAGTTGATTCATCTAACACTAGTCTTCGGACTGAGAATAATGTGGCCCATGAGGAGGGAGGGGAAGGTACTCCTTGGTGTAACAGACTGCACAGTGCCTGTATGGCCAATAACTTTTCTCAACAAAACCAGAATTTTCAGCAGGGCCCCTTTGCGGGGGCCAGGCAAAAACAGAGGAATTTTCATCAAACTCAATACAAGGGCAAAAGGTCATACAACAATTGAGTGAATCAACAATACAGCAAGGTTTTGGGGAGTCATTGGCTACAACTGTAAAAGAAGACGAGTATTTACCAATTTTGGATTTGTCTGTTGACAGTTGTGGTACCACTGTTCCCCATGTAGAGTTGTTTGAATTTGGTGAAGGTGGTTCTTCTTCACCAGACATTGTTTTAAACAAGGAAGGAGACTTTAAATTGAACAACTTTAGTGACGCCCATTTTAGTACTAATATGGTTGACTTGCTGGCAAAAGGGTTAACGTTTATTCCATCTAAACCTTGGAATATTGTGCACACTATTTTAGATTTTAAATTATTTGTGAGGAAACTTAATTTCAATGTGCTGATGGGAAACGTATATGATGGTGATTATAGTGACAAGTTTTGTGTGTCTAGCACCTACAACCCCCCACTACATCCTGCACTTGAGTTATTTGAAAAATGTTGTGAGTTAGATGTTAGACATGTTAACAATTCTAATGTAGGTAGGACAAATCTTACTAACATTGGTAAAGATGAACATGAAATGTTACATTTTTTTTACCTCACAAGATTTGAGATTTTGTAAACCAGATAAAGGCGGGGGATTGGTTGTATTCAACACGTCCGATTACCAACGCCGCATGACTGAGCTTCTTAATTCTGAAGCATATATATCAAGCACTCGGTCTGAAGTTAATAAAGCTTATAACATCATTAAAGATTGCATAGAAGAACTTTTTATTAATGGAAACATAGACCAGAAAATATATAACTATGTGAAGACGTTGTTCCCCAGATTTCCTTACATATTTGGTATCCCCAAAATCCATAAGAACATGGAGAACCCACCTTTAAGACCTTTGGTGGATAGCAGGGGATCTCCCACTTACTCTTGTGCTAAGGTAGTGGATGCTATTTTGCAGAAATACCTTAGCAAGGAGTCCCAAATATGTAAGGATTCGTGGTCTTTTTTGGATAAGATAGGATCATTTGAGTTTAATGTCTGCTATAACTTCCTTACCATTGATGTAAAGGACTTGTATACTAGTATCCCTCAGGATATAGCATTGGAATGGGTTACTCTTATGCTCAAAAAACACAGTGCGCCACCTAGGGAAATTGAATTGGTCTCACTACTTATTGATCTGGTTTTGACCAACAACTGTTTTATGTTCCTAAATAAATTCTTCTTGCAGAAAATAGGGGTAGCTATGGGGTCGCCCTGTGGAGGGAGTATAGCTAACCTGGTAATGGCTTACTGGGAAGCAGAACATGTTTTTAAAGGCAATAAGTTTTTGGAGTCCTTCATTTTCTATACTAGATATTTGGGTGATATTTTCATCCTGTTTAAAGGGAATGAAGATGATAGTAGGTCAGTGTTGGATTATTTTAATAATACCACTGACTTTTTCCAATTTACATCCACATTTAATTGTGACACTATTGCCTACCTTGATATCCTGCTAATCAAAAATTATGTCTTACACAATTTTACAGCTAGGATATTTAGGAAGAATACATACTCGAACACCTTCCTCCCCTTTCACCAAAAGAGGTCGGTCATCAAGGGGCAATTGGTATGTGCCTCTAGAATGTTCAGTCTGGATGAGGATTTCTTGGACGAGTGCGAGCTCATTAAGAACATATTCCTCCATAGAGGGTATCCTGAGCTGCTGTTAGATTCACTTATTCAAGAAGTGTCAGAAAAAATAAAAAATAAAGTGTATGTACCACTTTTAAGTATAAGACCTACGTCACCCTCTTTAAATGAAGGCATTTTGCCTACAGAGAATACAAGTTCTGATGTTAACCTGGATGAAGTTGAAAATGTAGGCCAATTGGACATTAAAACTACAGTAAATTTTATAACTACATTTAGTACAAACAGTAAACACTGTCTTTCTATTTTAAGGAAAAACTGGGACTTGTTTAAGACGTACCCAGAAATTCACCAGAAAATAGGTGAAGCACCTAATGTAGTCTATAGGAAGGGGAAGAACCTTAAATCATTGCTTGAAAGACAGGATACAGTAATTGTCAGGAATCTTGGTATGTACAAGTGTTTGAACTGTAATTATTGTAAATATATAAATGAATCTAACACTTTCCATGTAAATGGAGTAACATATAAATTGAAGGATAGATACAACTGTAATTCTACATTCGTTACTTATTTAGCCCGTTGTACATTGTGTTTGGGATTTTGCATAGGCAAGACGGAGAGAAGATTGCGAGATAGGATGTATGAGCACATATACGCTATCAGAAAAGGTAAATTGGAAAATGCACTTGCTAAGCACACATCTAACTATACAAACCATAGTTTTAGATTTATGGTTATTGATCAGGTTAAGGTCGACCCTAGAGGTGGACCAAGACATCTTAAACTCGACGAGCAGGAGTTAACATGGTAGGTTAGACTGAATGCTTATTGTTTCCCTGGTCTTAATGACTCCTGTTTGATCGGTTGTATGTTAAAACTTAACAGTTTAAAGAGATAAATAATAAACAATAATAAAAAATATGTTTCTCACGTCCAGTTTAATGCACCTTTTGCCAGCAGGTATATATACATTTACACAAATATTTGTTAGGGTGTTGCTACTAAATTGTCATTTACTAGGGTACTTTTAGTAATTATGTACTACTACCTTCTGATTGACTTTTGCCAGATGTCTCATTACAAGTCAGTGTTTTTTAACATTATTATACTATATCATTTTGTAATTTTTAATGGAGGAATGGTTTATTGAATGTCATTTTTAACTTTTGAATAGGTTTAGTAATACGAGTTAGGGACTGGTGTGTCTCTTTAAATTTTAATGCACTAATTAAGTGATTTTGTATATATTCATGGTTTCACAACTATGGTGTTTTTCTGATGAAGTCAGTTGTAACCGACGAAAAGTGCTTAAAATAAACTTGTTGTCGTGGCCGTTTTGCCTCCGCCCGTACTTTCTTAGTTTACGGATTTGGATGAGTCGGAAGGGTCACCGAGATCCCCCTCTGAAGATGTTTCCTTCTCGGACATCCTATAGATGCTTAAGCAGAGGGGGAACTGGAATACCCTAGCCCCTAGCAAGGATGAATCCGTATTCCTGGATGCGTTCAGTTCCCGACCTTCCACCTCCTGGGTTTCTCCGCCCTTCGATACTCTAATGTCAGTGGTGGTAGCTTTGCGTACATGCTCCTTGTGTCTGTCTGCTCCTATATAAGTAATAGACTGACAGGGCAACAAGGCAGATTTTTCGAAATTTATAGTAATGCCTAGTTGAGAGCAAATTGAAATTGTATAGTCCTGGCTTGAAGAAGTTGATGCCTGGTAGTAGCAGTGAGGAGCCAGTCATCTAGATATGGAAACACCTGGAATCCTCAACGCCTCAGGTGAGCCATGACCACTGCCATACATTTGATGAACACCCTGGGGGCTGTGGTGAGACCAAAGGGCAGAGCTCTGAACTGGTAATGACTGGCTCCCAGCCGGAAGCAAAAGTACCTTCATTCTACCCTTTCTGGGTCAGGACAATTGGATGTGCTCTATAGATCTCCAGGATGTGTACTATCATATCAAGATGGACAGATGCTCCAGGAGGTACCTTCGCTTCCGGCTGGGAGCCAGTCATTACCAGTTCAGAGCTCTGCCCTTTGGTCTCACCACAGCCCCCAGGGTGTTCACCAAATGTATGGCAGTGGTCATGGCTCACCTGAGGGGTTGAGGATTCCAGGTGTTTCAATATCTAGATGACTGGCTCCTCACTTGCTACTACCAGGCATCAACTTCTTCAAGCCAGGGACTATACAATTTCAATTTGCTCTCAACTAGGCATTACTATAAATTTCAAAAAATCTGCCTTGTTGCCCTGTCAGTCTATTACTTATATAGGAGAAGACTTAGACACAAGGAGCATGTATGCAAAGCTACCTTCGGGCAGGGTGTCCACAATTCTCCAGCAAGTTCAGTTCCTCATGCAATGCAAAACGGTACAAGTCAGGTATGTCCTTCAAATTCTAGGCTCTATGGCAGCGGCAATTCTTCTGATACCCCTGGCCCGCTTTCACATGAGAATCCTTCGGTGGCTTCTATTCACTCAGTGGTCCTTCCAACAGCTCCCCATGTCTCACATGACCATGATGACAGAAGCATGCAAAAGATACCTTTCCTGGTGGATGGTCTCCCCTTTAGTGACTCAGGGCAGACCCTTCATTCAGCCCCCTCCAGTTGCTACAATGACCACAGACGCCTTCCTGATAGGGTGGGGGGGGGGGCATTATCAGGGAAGGACAGTCCAAGGCACTTGGCAGACTCGAGTACCGTCTGCATATAAATGTCCTAGAAATGAGAGCCATGCTCCTAGTGTTGCAAGCTCTTCAGGACTCTCTCCCTTCTGGGACCATCGCAATACAATCGGACAACATGTCAGTGGTGTGGTACATCAACAAGGCAGGCGGAACCAGGTCCTACCCCCTATGTCGAGAAGCGCTCAGACTCGGGCAGTGGGCGATTTCCTCCCAACAATTTGTTTGCGACGCACATCCCTGGGACGTCCAACGTCATAGCGGACAGGCTCAGCAGAGCTATTCTCATGCCTCACTAGTGGTCTCTGAGTCAGGTAGTTGCAGATCTGATCTTCCGCAAATGGGAACAGCCTTGCTGCGACCTTTTTGCCACCCCCTTCAACACCAAATGCAGCAACTACTTTTCCCTTCTTCCGCTTCCAGGTCAATCTCCCAGAGATGCTATAGTCCACCATTGGCCTCAGGGACTTCTTTATGCCTTCCCTCCATTTCCCCTGATACCAAAACTCATACAGAAGCAATTTTGTTGGGTTGCAAGATGATCCTCATTGCCCCCTACTGGCCTCGACAGATATGGTTTCCGTTCCTGCATCGTTACCTTCTCGAGCAGCCCTGGACTCTGTATCCGATTCCAGACCTACTGATCCATCAGTCAGGAGGGCTGCATCAATCCCTTCAAACACTCCAGCTTACAGCTTGGTTGCACCACTTCCAACCTTAGCCAGGCTTCCCAGCATTTGCCTGGCAGTATGCGACATTATTGTCTCCTCCCATAAGTCTGCCACTAGAAGGACTTATGCTAGCAAATGGAAGCATTTTTCTTGTTGGGCACAGGCCAGGAACATAGATCCCTTCACAGCCCCTCTCCACGAAATCTTGGGAGTTCTTAACGGAGCTCTTTCATTTGAGGTCCGCTTCTGCTACAATCAGAGTTCAATTAGCGGCCATTTCAAATTTTCATATTGGGTGGTCTGATGCAAACATTGTCTCATAAGCTATGTAAAGCCTTTCTAAGAGGGACTACTCTCCTTAGACCCCCATTGAGAGATCCCCCTCCTCCTTGGGACCTTAATCTGGTACTAACATCCTTGATTATGCCCCCCTTTGAACCTGCAGCGTCCTGCTCCATTAAGTTTCTATCTTGGAAAACTCTCTTTCTGGTAGCTATTACTTCAGCCAGACGAGTTTCTGAACTTCAAGCACTATGTGCCCGTCCTCCATACTTGGTATTCCATAAGGAAAGGGTTGCTTTGAGGACTAATCCCTCCATTCTTCTGAAAGTCTGCTCAGAAAATAATTTGAATCAGTCTGTAGACCTACCTGTGTTTTTTCCTAACCACACCAACAAGGCAGAATGCAAGTTACATCAATTGGATGTCCATAGACAATTATGTTTCTACCTGCATAGGACGAAGGATATTAGGAAGTCTGACCAACTATTCCTCTCCTATGCTCGAGGCAAACAGGGTCTCCCAGTTTCCAAAGTGACCTTATCCAGGTGGTTGTCTCACATTATTACCTTTATCTATCAACTAAGGAACAAAGACTTGCCTATCAAACCGAAAGGTCATTCTCCTAGGGCCTTAGCCACCTCTGTAGCCTTCCAGTCTAGGTTGCCCATGGACTCTCTCTGTGCCACCTCTACGTGGGCAAATCCTCATACCTTTATTTCTCATTACAAGCTGGATTTGGTCTCCAGGAGTAGAGCTAACTTTGGTTCCACTGTTTTGAAGAGTCTGTTCCAATGAGCCACCCAGGATTGTAGGTGCTAGGGATGCTGTCCCAACCAGCAAGAATGAGGGTGAGATTGAGAGCTTAACATAACGAAGTTATGTACCTACCATAACGTTCCATGTTAGTTGTCTTCATCTTGCCTTCTTTCTTGCATCCCCCCCCAATCCCCCTATCCTATTGGACTGAGAGGACTTCAGGTTTCACTGGCTGAGTATTCTCTGGTTTGTTTCTTCTACTGACTTAAGAGAATAGGACAGGTGTGCTTAACCTTTTGTTTGGTGGGATCCTTTCTATAGCTATGTCTGCGGTTAGCTATTTCAAACGAGATCTGGGTAGCTAGCACTAGGCATCATGGGATAAGGGGTAGCCTCGAGCCAGTAAACAGCTCTTGAGCTATAGAAGATGGCCGAGTCGGAGCCGAGGATCGGCTCCGATCCCAACAAGCAAGAAAGAAGGCGAGATGAAGACAACTAACATGGAACGTTATGGTAGGTACATAACTTCTTTTTATTATACTTGCTCTGAGGTACACAGTAGGCACATGGAGGTTGAGGGACTTAAACCTGCACCAGAGGATGAACATTTTTAGAAGCTTCTAGCCTTTCTAGAAATGATCAACCGACACATTAATATCTGTTAACGTTTTGGGAATGCCGCCAGCCTAAGACTGACATTCATCTTTCTTGGCCGGTATAGTGGGTACGGAAGTAATATTTCTGTTGTCAAAATTCACAGTCTAATTTTTGCTTAATCTAAATGGGATAATTCTAGAACAAGAAGTTGATAAAAAATGAAGATTAAGAAATTAATATATTTTATAAATGCCTACTGAACTGTGAGTTTAAATAAAAATGATTTAAAGATACGAAATGTAAAATGCCAGCTATGTTTTTGTAAGATGTACATTGTTTTGTGTAGTATAATTTTGTGTAACATTTGGTTGATGTAATAAAACTGAACAAACAATCCTACTTGATGGATTTTTTTTTCTAGGTTATATGCAAGTTTAAGTGATTCAGTTAAAATCAGACAACTTGATAGGTTGTAGGTGAAGGCTATGGGAATCAAATACTCATGGAATATTTTATTAACTTTACGTAATTTGATGTGCTGTTTGCAATGTAATTTCTTGGTAGATTTCCACACAGTTTTTTTAAATGCTAATCAGATGTACTGTTCAGAGGGTGGGTTTTGATGGCGTAGTTAAAAGCAGCATGTTCGGGGCCAAGTAGCATTACATATGTAGTCAGACCAATGCTGAAATCTTCTGTGAATGGTGGCAATGCTGCTTATACCAGATAAACACCAAGCTGCCTTCCTGTTTATGCACCAGCTGGTCATATTTCTAATTTACTTCTTGGCACATCTGAATTCATCCTGTCAGGCATTAGAAACCTAATTTAGTGCTTGTGGTGAAATAAGGCTGTGCTGTAAGAACGTTTGATATTCATATTATTGTGGTAGTTTATTGCTTATAGGATTCAGCTTTGTAACACCAGTGCTCAAGCCTCAAACTCCGTAGACTTTTCCTTCCATTAATGCATCAGTCCCCTGATTTATCTGTTCTCGCTTGCTGTCTTTGTGACCAGATGTGGCCTTTGGAGATGCAACTGGTCACGTGATGAAGTACTCCAACTCTATTTTTGATACCTCACTAAAAGAATCACAGGCCTAAAGCAGATGCCCTATGCTGACCGCCTTAAAAAACTCCAGCTATACTCTGTCGCATATCGTCTACTCAGAGGCAATCTCTGCTTAACATACAAGGCCATGTCAAACCCAGAGCTGTTGGACATGCTACACTTAAAGAAATCCCAATCCCTCAGAGCTACACGCTCCAGGGATCTAAACCTTGTCATCACAATAAACAAAACATGTTGGAGGGATAGGTTCCTGACCCAGAGACTCCCCAGACTCTGGAATAGATTGCCCATACATGTCAAGCAGAGTGCCTCTTTGGACCTCTTCAAGAGGAACCTTGACGATTGGATGGGAGAAAGGAAATTCACCCCAGGGATCACGTCAGTCGCCCTGCTAGACAGGGGTCCAGGAAAGTAAATAATGTGGGAAGAAATATTCAGGGAATTGTTATGGCTAGGCTTGTATAGGCCCTAGGGCTGATAGCCTAGTACTAACCTATGAACCTATGAACCTATGAATGTTTTGCTAGAACTTTTCTCTTAGTGTCTGTAAGGCTTCCTGTTATTGTATTTGTGGAATGATGTAGTACACTGATTGATTGTTTTTAGTAGTTAGCCCTTTCCAACTTGTGTTTTCCAACTGCTGTTTGTTCCCTCTGTTAGCCTTTGCTGATACGAATTTGCATGTTATTGTCAGTTTTTTTCATTGGTAAATAAATACGTAGTATAATAGCACTTAGTATATTAGTGTGTTGGATGGACTTTGTTTCATTTAGTCGCTGTTTTTTGGTTGCTATGATAGTGGTTTAGAATTCATTCTTCAGAATAATTCTTATTTCACTGTTTTTTTTTTTTTTTTTAACTGTCTTTGCTCTCTTCTGGATTTTTCCATAGACAAGCAAACTGGTTTTAAAAAGTGTTCAATGTGTGGGCATAAGATCCCAACAGAAAATCTCCATAGTTCAGTTTTTAATTTACCTTGGTGTGTCTCATCTCTCACTGGACTGTAAAATTTGTAAAGGATTTTGTCCACAGGCATTAGCTGATAGAAGGATTAAACTAATTATAAAAGGCTTGTTTTCCCCAGATCCACAGGTAGCCACATTCAAGAAACATTCTGAAAAACCTTCCACACCCAGAAACTCTGATCCCAAAAAGAATGGAGATAGATGGGGAAGAAGGTTTGTAGCTCTGCTACCTTTGTCTTTAGGACACTTAATCTGACAAAGTATTTGATATCTATTCTTAACTCCTTAAACAAAGTTATCTCTGATCCTCCTCCTACAGCAGACTCTAAGCATCAAGGACAGAGCTTACTTTCACACGCCACTCAAATTGCCAGAAACAGCATTAAGTGCAGTTTTGATGGTGTAGATGATTCTTCTCGGGCAGCTGCCATTGGATCTGTTATCCACAGATATGCATGGCTTCTCAGTCAGCCTATACCTGAGGATTTTAAATAAAAAATTCTAATTCACCTTTGGACCAAAAAAATATTGTTGGTCCTCAGGCAGCCATTCTGTTCAAAACTCTCCAAGACCAAGGTAAGACTTTGAAAGACTGCAGACGGATCTTACTCTCCTCAGTTCCTAGATACTATTGGAGCTACCCAGCTAAATCTACTTCCTTCATTAGAGGGGCTCCTAGAACAGTTCAGAAAAGAAGGAAAATCCGTAGGAAGAGATGCTGTGAAAAATCACAAAAGGAAACTCCATCTGAGAGGCCACAACCTGTGACTACCGTTGCAGCATCCCTTCTGCTGTCCCAAGCCCCATTACCTGTCTTTCTCAGAGTGCCACTCTATATGCCAGGTGGGAAGCTATTACTACAGACAAGTAGGTCCTGTCCATCATCTGGAACTGCAGTGGCATGTCTTGGGGAAACACCCCCTCTAAATGTCTTGCCACTACCTCCTCAAAACCAAATATTCCTTCTGATTCCAGTTATTCAAGCCCTCTTGAATCAGGGAACAATCAAGTAATTCCGAAGTGTGTTTATTGGAAAAGGGTTTTATTCCAGGATTTGTCTTGACCCAAGAAAAGAAGGGCATTCAAGACCCATCCTAGTCCTGTCTATCCTGAACACTTATCTGAAGGTATCTTCTTTCAAAATGCTCTCTTTGGGCTCTTCTTCCTTTCCTCCTCTCACAGGCTTTCATAGTGTCAGTAGATCTGAAGGACACTTACCTACACTTTCCCATTCATCCCTCTTTCAGGAAGTTCCTCAGTTTTTTTCTGGCTCAGTGCATGTTCAGTTTACTGCTCTTCCTTTTGGTCTTGGCACAGCCCAAGAGTGTTCACAGTGTGCCTACCTCCTGTAGTAGCTTTCTCTCACACTTGAGGAATTCATATTTTTCCCTACCTGGACATCCTTCTAATCCAGGCTCTTTCCACCAAAATTCTTCTTCAGCATCTTCACTTTTCCATTCCATCTTCTGACAGGTCTGGGTTTCACTATAAACTGCAAAAAAAATCACACATGGTTCCTACACAGGGCCAGGTGTTTCTGGGATGCAGACTGGACACACAGAAAATGTAGGTATTCCTCCCCAGGAAAGGGTTCTTATTCTTTCCAGTTGCTTCCAAGGCAACTGTCCCACAATCCATTGGTCTGCAAGGGAGATGCTGAGAACTTTAGCATTCCTGGCAGCCACCATTCCTATGCTCCACTTGGCCAGACTCCACCTGAAGAAAATCCATTGGTACTTGAAGTCTGTGTGGTCCCAGCACTGCCACTCCTTGGGCACCCTAATTCCCCTCCTCTCTTATCTCAAAATGAAGCTTATTTGGTCGAAGGGACAGGCCATCCTCAACCGAGGATTACATTTCACACCTCCTCCTCCTCCTCTTCAACAGGTTCAAGGCAACATTGGTTACCCCTGCTATTTCACCTATCAAAGGGAAATTACAGGAGAATTTCTGTACAGTCAGCAAAAAGTATTTCTGCTCCACCCGAATTTTACTTCCCTCAGCTTAAGGCTGAACTCATGAATCCGGATATAGGAAAGGTAAAGCTTTGGTGTTTGGGCTGTATGTTAGAGGTCAAAACCCATATGTCAGTAATACTGCAACAGTAATCATTAGGTCATTAACTGTTGTAGGAATTTCTTAAACTGTACTTTGTTGTAAGCAGAATTTTGAAATATTTTATTTATTGCAGAAATTTATGACTTTGTTGCATACTAAATCATCTGTTTATTCCCGGAGTGAATATGCTTTTTCTTGTGCTGTACTAATGGATGGTAAACAAATGTTTTTCCTGCAGTTGGAAACTGATACCATTACAAAGGAATATAAGCATCATTTATGAATAGGGGCTTGGAAAATAGAGGTCAGTTTGTTTATAAGACTGTGATGGTAATATGTAATATCTTATTGCATTTGTACTATTGGCAATGTCAGAGGTCCAGTCTGTTATCCCAGACAACTAAAAATGTTATTTTTGAGGGTTGGGGGAGATCATTTGATAAATGATTGTTCTAAACTCCGTGCAGACACACAGTATATATTGCTAAACAGTGTTTTTAAAAAATGTAGGGCGTGGAGCACAGTGATTGCTGATTTGTATTTTTCTGGGTGTCAGAGAGTGAGACCCGATCTTAACAATTGTTCAGCACCCCTGCTTCACTTGTTAAGATCAGGTTATCATACTAGGCAGTTAAACCTGCCTGTACTGACCAGCAAATGACAGTGGCAGAATTAAAAACAGATTTGCTTGTGCCTGCTGTCTGTGTCAGTAATGAGTCCCTAACTTTAACACAAGACAAATGTGCTAATGCGTTGTTGACAGTGCTCAGTAGATGCTTTATAGCTTTGAAATGATTCCAGGCACATTGATTGGGAAAAGAATCAATAGCCTTCTGATCTTTCAGCATGAAAGCTGAGCATGCTGCTTGTTGAGTCACTGACACTGGGCACTTTATGCTTTCTAAGCACAACCCTTTTTTCCTCGCCACCTCCTTCCACTGTGGCTTGGTGTTTTTTCATTGTTCTTATTCTGCCCTGTCATTGACCCAACTTCAACAGAATTAAAACTATTTTGTTTAAAGAGACTTCATAAAGCTAAACATTAAACTATCAGTAAACTTGTATACAAATGTGGCATTATTATCCTGCACCTGTCTCAATCTAGACATACTAATGTGGGTAACGTAAAAATAAATATAAATCCCAGTAGAAGATAAGAGATGACTTTGCATGCAGGAGGATTTACACCTAAGCATGGAGTTTTAATCCACCAGTATGTTGAATAATATCAAGTTCCCTCATCTGCCTGTAAGCTTTTTCATGAACATATCTTGTATGACTTCTGATAATTCAGAGTAGCAGATGTAAATTTTGAAGTATTAATTTCATGAAGAGTGATCCATTTCATTGTAATATAAAATGTTAGTAATGTATTTAAAGTAGTTAGCAAGGCATTGCCATCATTATTGGACATTTTAATACGGTCATTCTTTATAGCTCCTGACAGCTGCTTCACATCCTGTGATCCTCACAAACCTTACATCCTCTCTTCTTGTACAGTTTATACTATTTTTGTATCCCCTTTTATTAATATTGTCCCTTTTTTATGTAAATATGTTTTCAACCTAGCTACACCATAATTTTTTGTCATCTTTGACATGCTAAACTTAAACTCATCTTGTGCAGATCACTTATCTGTCTCCCCTAGTCTTGTACAAATCTGTGCTGTTTTAAATGTACTATTTTTAATATTTTTATTTTTATTTTTAATGGAGGTGTACCTTTTTAATCCAGATAAACCTTTCAGATTTTTAAGTTTGACTTGCTAAACAAATGCCAAACAAATGGATTGAAAGGCTATTTGTAAAAACTGTAAATACAAGTAGATGAATCAAATACTAACTGCAAATTATTTCATTCATCTGTTGGATTTACAGTTGGGATAATATTGTGCAATAAGGCATTTACTAAAGCATCTTTATCTCTTGCATTTTTAAGTCTATGGATAGAGGAGGCTGAAGATTATTTTTGATTTGTTTCTGTGGTATGGGAAAGGAATTAGATTTGAACAGATTGCTTCTGAATGATCTGTTGCTTTGCGCGACACTGGTACCTGGTCAGTACTAATGTGAAATTAATAGACATTTGAAAACAGTGGCCATTGTTGATCCTTTGTCCTCGAATAAAGTAGTTTAAAGTAAATTAAATGATGTTTATCTGTTTATTTTTCACTGCTTTTTAATCTGTTTGTTTGGCATTTGCTTAGCAAGTGAACTGTTCTGTAAGACACCTGAATCAATTCACAAAACTAAACTCGACTAAAAAAACATCTATTTCTTTATATGTGCTGAATCAGTAGTTTAATAAAAATGTTAAATACTTCTGTGACTCCATGCTTTAAATCTGATTTAAGCTGTTGACATCAGCTGCTAGATATTAGGCCTTTCCATAATTTTGGGTGGCACTGTGAAATGTATCTGTCACTTTTTTTCTGTTGTTGAAATTTGCTTTTAAAGGTTATATTCTCCAGTTTGGTGTTTTCCCCCAGTGATGCATTCCAGTCTGAGTTTCACTTAGAGCTAAATCAAGCATTGCCTTACAGATTAGCAGAGGTAACCTTTAAGTCGCTTTCCAACCTTCTTCTTTTTGTAATGAAGAATCATTCCTTTTAAAGTTTTCACGTGGCTTGTTTTAAGGCTACAAAATACAGCATTCTGTTCCTAAATTGGTCAGATCATTGTGGTATAAAGTGGTATATTGATTAAGTGGGCAACAGAATACACTGTTCTCACTTTGGTAGATATGCTAGCCAAAGTTTAAATTGTTGTATACCATTGTACTGGATCTCTGGTAATTGTCATTTTTATGGTTTACCCAGAGCCGGTCCAGCACTAGTCTAGGGACCCCGTGGCTATGGGGGCCCACTCTGGCTAGGAGGTTTCAACATAATAAAAAAAAAAATACTTAACACCGCAGTGGCGGCGTCTCTTCCTGCTTGCATCACTTGTGTGCATGCCAGTGCGTATGTTAACCCATTATGTGCAGAATTTAACCAAGCTGTTCCATTTATAGAGAAGGTAAGTGTGTATGTGTGTATAATTTAAACTAGTGGTTCCAATATTTCTGTATGAGAGAGAAAGTGTGTTTATGCATATGTATGTGTATGTGTGGATGTAATTTAAACTAGTCATTCAGTCTGAGAGAGAGTGTGTGTGTGTATTGCTGTATGAAAGGAGTATGTTTGTGTATGTGTGTGACTGTGAGAGAGCAGAGAGAAGGTAGGTCTGTGTGAGAGAAGTAGGTGTGTGTATAAATGTGTGTTTCTGTGTGAAAGCAGAGGAAAGGTAGGCTGTGTGTGTGTGTGTGACAGAGAGAGAGCAGAAAAGAAGGTAGGTGTGTGTGTGAGTGAGAGCAGAGAGACATAGGTGTGTGTGTGTGTGCGCGCGCATATATATGCATATATATATATATATATATATATATATATATGTGTGTGTGTGTTTGTGTGTGTTTAACATACCTGTGATCTGCCCATATATAGTCTTATAATTTTGGTCTGTTTGTCATAAAATTTGTGGATCTGAAGTTGTTGACTTCATTTGATCTTCAACCTGTGGGTTCCCAGATCTGACACAGATCTGACTCGGCCTCATATCCAGCATCTGATCCGAGCTCAAAGGTCTTCCCCTACCCATAACAGCCCTCTCTCCTTCCTCCCTTCAGATCTTGTTTGCCATGCTATTGTCCGCATCACGATCCATGCTCTCAGCTTATAAAGTTTGGGTAAGTGTCTTTATAACTGTTAATTTTCCACTTTTTCTCATCTTTTCCACTTCTCTGTCCTTTCTACCTCACCCTCACTACATCGGTAAAAAAAAAAACAAAAAATACTTTTTCTGCCTTCCTCGTGTGTGTGGTTCGTGTGTGAGTGAGCATCTTAGGTTAGGAGCATGTCTGCTACACCTAAACCAGGCTTCTGAAAATGCACGGAGTGTGGCCACAAGCTCTCCCCAGCTGATGGCCACACTCTGTGTTGTATGTCTTGGGGCAGCCCATTTAGATACCTCCTGTTCCATCTGTGCCCAGTTTAATCCCTGGGCACTGTTGGACAGGAGGATTAAGTTAATTTTGAAGGGTCTTCTACCCTCTCTTTCCACCAGGGCACAGGCCTCTTCTGCCCCGGCTGTTACCTCTGTCTCCGCCCTGGCCTCTGGGACTCAACCTTCCACCAAGAGGCCTGGGGACGTATACCAGTCAGCCAAGACAAAGGACAGGGCCAAGAAGTGATCCCCAGATCGCTCAGGTTTGGCAAGCCCTCCAACAAAAGTTAGGTTGGCTCTAAAGTCGGAGTCCCCCGGCTCTGTTCACCTTGGTTCTGTCTGGAGCCAGAAGAACTTTGGACCCGGTCGCCAAAGCAGGCCTCCTCCTCCTCAACACTATTCCAGGCCGGTGTCGGCGGCCTCCTCTTCTCACTCCAACCGCAGCCTTTCCGAAGTGGAGATAGGTTGATGCGGAAGTTTATCCACACTCAGATTCATTTGGGAGTCTTGCCTGCCCCCACTCCCTCCGGAGCCAGGAGCATGCAATTGGAGTTCATCCCTATTGCTCCTTTTCCAATCTGACCTCCGGTTTTGGAGCCCTTGGCTCCAAGGACACACTGCGTCGAGGGGTTGGCTCTGATTGTACCTCGACTCCGGCTATGGCCTTGAGCAGGTTGGATCTGACTAGCTTGGATCCCTCTGGGTCTCAGAGCCGCAGCCTCAGCACTGGATTTGAGGGGATGGTGTTGGTTCTGAGCCTTTTGGAGCAGAGCCTTCCCTTTGGGATTTCGGCACCTGGAATTTTGGCTCCGGCTCCCCCCTCAGGTCAGAGGGTTACAGCTCCAGCTGTTGTGCCTTTTCAGGAGATCTGTTCCCCTTCGGCTTTCGATGTGGTGGAGAAAGTCCTATCGATACAGAGACCCTTGACAAGCTCATCTTTGGAGTCCGTCCTGGCTTCCTCTGTTTCTGGCATGGACCCGGCCATTCATTCATCTTAGGGACAGCTTGTTGCCACATTACCCCAGGGAGTTCCCTCTTGGGAGCAGCGAGGCGTTGGTGAGTCCTCCCCAGAAACCCCCACGGAAGCGATCCCCCGCAAACATATTTGCAAAAGGAGGCACTTGGACTCCCCTGTGGAGTCCCTCATGGAAGATGCCGATTTGGAGGAAAAGGAACGTTCTCCCTGGTCTCACTCCCCAAGGATGTCTCCTTTGGCGACATCATGGAAATCGTACGCCAGCGTGGGAGGTGGTCTGTCCAAAAACTTGGATGAATCAGTGTTCTGGATGCATTTGGCACAGCACCCTCTATTTCCTGGGTATTCCTTCACCTCAGATCATTTGGTGGAGCTTATCACATCTCGAGTGTGGAAGGAACTAGACACGGTGGAGCCCATTCCAAAACACCCTGACAAGGTTTTGAGCCCCCTTCGGACAGGACCCATTGGACTAAAGGATCCCTGGTTGATGCATTGGTGGTGGCAGCCACCAGTTTAAAGGAGCTCGCTCAGGAGAGCTCCATGGTCCACCCTCCTGACCACGAGTCCAGCACAATGGACCATTTTGGGAAGCAGGTGTATGCTTCAGCGACCTTCTCTTTGCTGGTGCTGAATTATATGGCACACGTGATTAGGCTGCAGTGAGACCTGGTCAAGGTGGTCGCTGAGTCTACCCCTGGGTGCATGTTGGCAGAGGACAAGAAAGTGTTCTCCACTCGAATGGCCACCCTGACTTCTATCGCTAACACCTCTATTCATTTCCTTTCCCCGTGCTAATGAGGACGCTGCTAGAGCTGCCACTACAGGCATTGCCATCAGGCACCACATCTGGCTCTGTGCCTTTTCAGAACCCTTCAAGGCGTCTTTTACAAATGCCCCTTACGACGGTTCCTCCTTTTTTGGGAAGTCACTACATGACACCTTAGTCCAGAATGAGAAGGACAGGAAGACTCTGTCATTTGGATCTGGTTTTCGGCCACTCAACAAACCATCTCGAGGAATCAGAAGGGGGCCAAGGAGATGTGGTTCTGAAAATCTCAGAGCTCTCCTTCCCCCTGGAGCAGAGGGAGATAGACGCCACCCTAGAGGCAGAAGGGAGTCCATGGAATCAAGGGGCTCGTGAGCCTTTCTCTGAGAGACCTGCACAGCATCCTTGAGTGGTTGCCCTGCTGGTCATCCCTGGAGGCAGTCGGGCGTCGCCTATTACTACACCTAACAGCGTGGGAGTCCATCACAGAAGATCATTGGGTGTTGCAAACTATATCCAGAGGCTATTCAATCCCCTTTCTCTTGTCACCCATCCACCAAGACACCACCTGGATGTTCCACCCACGCAAAGGGAGGATGCAGCAGTGGATATTGCAAGGCAGCTAGAAAAGCGAGTCATCCAACCCATCCCCCTTGGACCAGTCTGGGTTAGGCATTTATTCCAGGTTCTTTTTGGTACCAAAGAAGACGAGGGACATAAGACCCATTCTGGATCTTATCACCTTGAACCTGTCTGTGGCCAAGACAAAATTCCGGATGGTCACCCTTCTATCTATCTTGCCCTTCTTGCAGGAGAATGATTGGATGTGCTCAGTCGAACTCTTGGATGCATACTACCATATCAAAATGGACAGGCGCTTTCAGAGGTTCCTCCGCTTCTGGCTAGAAGCCAGTCATCAGTTCAGAGTGCTCCCTTTGGTCTCACCACAGCTTTCAGGGTGTTCGCCAAAGTGATGGCAGTGGTAGTGGATCACCTGAGTCTCCTGGGCATACAGGTCTTTCCCTACCTGGACGCTTGGCTCCACGCCGCCCCTTCTAGGCATCAGATTAGTCAAACAAGCAATTACCTTCTTCTCTTAGCCCAGTGGTTGGCCATTACCATCAATCTCAACAAGTTGTCTCCGGCCCAGGTTCATGTGTTAGATTTCATTGGGGCTCGATTGGACACAATTCAAACCAAAGTCTTTCTTACTTTGGACAGGATTCAGACTCTGAAGCTACACGTCCTTTGCATTCTCCAAGCTCAGTCACCGACAGCAGAAATGGTATTAAGGGCATTGGGGTCCATGGAAGCCACGATCAGTCTCTTGCCTATGGCATACTTTCACATGCAGGTTCTTCAGTGGACCCTTGCGGTCCAATAGTCTGTTAGATGTCCCTTTGTCTCATCCTGTTTGAATTTCTCAGGTGTGCAGGGACTCTCTTCTGTAGTGGATTCATTCCCCAGATGTGGCCTGGGGTCACTTCTTTCTTCTGTTCTCCCCCTCACCATGGTGACTACGGACGCCTCCCTACTAGGGTGGGCTGGCAGTGCTCTGGAAGGACATTCCAAGGCACGTCCCCCTATGAGACCAGATTGCATATCAATGTCTTGGAGATGAGGGCGGTGCTTCTAGCATCGCAGGCTCTCCATCCCTATCTTCCCCCAGGGATGATTGCTATCCAGACGGACAATATGTCTGTTGTCCGGAACATCAATAAACAGGGAGGAACCAGGTCTTACCCTCTATGTCATGAAGCCATGAAAGTGTGGGAGTGGGCGATCTCCCATCCGTTTTCTGGTGCAACACACATTCCGGGGAGGTCCGACATTCTAGCAGACAGGCTCAGCAAGTCTGTTCTGATGCATGTTCTCTGAATCCTTCAGTAGAGAGAAAGATCTTTCTCATGTGGGTTCAGCCTTGCTGCGATCTCTTCGCCTCTCTTTCCAACGCAAAATGCAGCGAGTTCTTCACTCAGAGCCCCCCACCAGGAGAAGCCCTCAGAAAGATGCTCTGATTCATGCTTGGCCTCTCCAGTCTCTTGTATGCTTATCTTCCTCTTTCCTTGATTCCAAAGTTCCTTCCTAAAGCCCACAAGCTAGGGAGCTTAGTAATCCTCCTTGCCCCATACTGGCCTCGTTAGGTCTGGTTCCCCTCTCTGTGGTCTCATTTGGGGGCTCCACCATGGACATTGGATCCAGTTCCAGATCTCATTTCTCATCCATCAGGGATTCCCCATCCAAACCTGGGCAGTCTGAAGCTTACTGCTTGGCTGCTCCAGTTCCCATGATAGTGAGGACTCCCGGCTTATCTTCACCTGTCAAAAGGATCCTGGTGACTGCTCATAAGTCTTCCACCAGAAAGGTATACTCCAGCAAATGGAAACTTTTTTTTTTGATTTGGGCCTTGCAACATGTCCTAGACCCCTTCACTGCCCTGGTTTCGGCAGTTTTGGAATTTTTGGAAGGGATCTTTCAGCAAGGTGCCAGTTCTACAGTCAAGATCCAACTTGCAGCAATTTCTAATTTTCAAGTTGGCGATAATATGCCTTCTTTAGCATTCTCTAAGCTTTGTAAAGCCTTCTTAAAAGACACCTTTCTTCTTCGGCCCCTGGTGAAGGGCCCAACACTGCAGTGGAATTTTGCGTAGTCTTCCAAGCTCTTGTTTTGTCCCCTTTTGAGCCTGCAGCCTCTGTGGATCTGCAGTTTCTATCCTGGAAGATTGCTGTCTTGGTTGCTATTACATCTGCCAAGAGGGTCTTGGAGCTTCAAGCATTGTCAGTCAAGCCTCCTTGTATGATCTTTCATAAGGACAGGGTATCCTTGTGTGCTAACCCATCTTTTCTTCCTAAGGTAGCTTCAGAGACCAATATTAATCAGGTGAGTAATCTCCTGGTCTTTTTCCCAAACTTTCACAACAAAGGAGAATATAAATTGCACTTGTTGGATTTGCACAGACAGTTACGTTTTTAGCTGCACAGGACTAAATCCTTTTGCAAGTCTGACCAGCTTTTCATCTCCTACTCGAAACCTTTTTTGGGGAAACTAGTATCTAAGGTCACCATCACCTGTTGGATTTCCCAGTGTATTATTCTAGCATACTCTGTTAGGGGATTATCCCCACCAGGTCATGTGAAGGCACATTCCATAAGATCCATCAGCAGCCTTCTGGACCAGAGTTTCGTTAGATGATATCTGCTCTGCGGCTACTTGGGCTTCATTTCATACTTTCATTTCTCATTACAAGTTGGACATCATATCCAGGAAAAGGGCATCCTTTGGCTCCACCGTGCTCCGCAACATCCTTCTGTGATGGCCTCCCAGGTGTTTAGTAGCTGGGGACTCTGTCCCACAGGTTGAAGATCAAATGAAGACAACTTCAGATGAAGTTATGTACTTACCATAACATTCCATCTAAGTTGTTCATTTGTCTTCAACCGTCCCTCCCTCCTTCCTTCCCCCTGCCTTATTACATAGATTGCGTGGTGGTTTGACGAGTAGAGGATGTGGTCACATCCTGCATGCCTCTTACTCTCTTCCGTTTGCTTATGCAGACCTCTAGTTTGAGATAGTGTTGAGTGAAGAAGTTAGTTGGGCAACAAATTCTATCTGAAAGGAAGGAAACCAGGGGCATTATGGGTAGGGGAGGAGCTTTGAGCTCTGATCAGATGCTGGAAATGTGGCTGAGTCAGATCCGTGCCGGATCCAGGAAGTCACAGGTTGAAGACAAATGTAGAACAACAACTCAGATGGAACGTTACGGTGAGTATATAACTTTTTTCTAGCAAATCAAATGATTGAAGTCATTAAAACAGAACATATGTACAAGTTTCAGACTTCGCATTCTTCAGAAAAATGCGTGCCAACACAAAATCCTGTTATTCTAGCAACCTTCTAAGTTAAAAAGTGCAATATTTAAAATTTATCCTTATTTTGGGCCATTGTATCCCCATTATTTTAGGTTTTGTCCAGATTTCTTACACTAAGAGGTTGAGAGGTATGCATACCTCTCAACTGTCCAGATTTTTGCAGAATACCCAGATGTTTGCCTCATATTTTTGGCCTATTCCTCATACATTTTGTGGTTTTCTGGCAAATCATTGAGGATTGAAATAACTAATGTCATACATTTGAGTTCAAACTTTTATTTCCTTCAGAAAATGCATGCTAAGACAAAATCTGTTGTTCTAGCATCTGTATAAGTCTGTAAGAACAATATCTGTAATCTGTCCCTATTTTGGGGCCTTTGTGTCCCCCCCCCATTATTTTAGGCTTTGTCCTGATTTCTTGTTATAAGAGGTTGAGTATGTTATGTAATGCCCTAGATGTGGGTGGTGGCAGTTTTAGTCTATTAACTTGATCAGGCTTGACCCTGTAACTTGGTTACAGGAGGGAGAGCCTGAATTCTCTACACCAACTACCAGACTGCTGATGGAATTGTGAGTTTGAGTTTCTGTACATTTTCAGGGAAATATGAATTTCAGTGCAGTACATTTTCGTGCCAAGTCTGTTTTCAGTATGCAACTAACAGTTTTGTTTAGCAAATGGCAGTCACTGTTTGTGCTGTAGAATTTGAAAGCAGAATTAGTAACATAATTGCCTTTGGTGCAGAAGACTGTGGATTCTACTCCCACACCATGTATATGGAGTGCTGATATTGCAGTGCCCTTTTGATTGCAGATTATTGGGTGAATTTTAAGGGGGGATAGGGGTACTGCAGTCCTGAGTGTGTCCTCTGTATGAGATGCCTACTATGAATTTGTTGTCAGTTTGTCAGTCATTCCATATTGCAATATTACCAGCTTTAATTGTGTAACATAGACAATTCTTCAAGGGCAGCAGGTACTGAATTTGTAGATGAAACACTGAAATGTAAGGCTGTTTGCCAGTATCAACTGCTTCATTAGTTACACATCTGTTTAATGTGGAAATATTTCGATGTCTCTTACTTCTGCAGAGATTGTGCTTATTGACTGATACTGGTGGATTGAACCAGTAAAGAGCCAAATGATGCAAGTAGCCTAATTAAACACAAAATATAATGAAATTTATCATCAGATGAATGATATGGTTTAAGATTTTATAGCTAGAGGTTACAAAGAACAGAAAGTATTAGCTACAGAGAAAGAAGTAACAGAGATCAGAAATTTAGAGGTTAGACCCACTTATTCAGAGAAACAGACCTCCAGAAACAACAAAGTAACATAAATCGTATAAGAAAAAATAGCTGTGTTTTAACATACTATAGGAATACTACACAAGTACAAAATATTATCAAAACATACTGGCAAATAGTAAAACGGCTACCTCAGTTTAAAGCAGTTACAAATGGTGAGCTTAGTTTAGTATATGAGATACAGTAATCTAAAGAATAATTTACACTATAAAGAACAGTAACATGCTATATATAACATTAAGAGCATAAAACAAGGCATCTTTAAATGCAATAAATGCATATACTGCAAATGTATACACACAGGCAAGTTTGTTAAACATCCTATATGTAAGAAAAACATTTATTTACAGGCATATTGTACTTGTGACTCAAAAAAAAGTTTTATATGGTAATATGCCAGAAATGTGAAGACTAACTGTAAATTAAAAGAATGTATAGTGAACTATTTATCAGAGATGCAGACGTCCATAGAAACAAATGCTTTGTTCAAACATATAAAAGCAGTGATAATACACACTTCCTTAAGTTTGTAATTTTGAAAGCAATTCAGGAACAAATAAGAGGTGGAGATATAAAAAATGAGACAGAGAAAGAGGAGAACAAATGGATTATTAGATTCGAGGCAGAACAATACCCTGGTCTGAATGAAGCATTTACTATTAAACCTGTATTGAATGACATGAGAAATCAAGCTAAATGATGTTTTTTTTTAAGCTGTTTAAGTTGTGGTCACATGATATTAGAGAGACATGGTTATTTTGATGGTATTTATATAAGGATTTTAAGTAATGCGGACCTTGACCGTCCCCTGTCTGGGCTAGTAATCAAGAAGCCTGAATCCTCAACACTGACACCGGAGAGGGATGTTCACTTGGAAGAAAAATAGATACACACAGTATTTCCAGATGCAGCTCCCTGCATCAAGCACAATGTCCCTTAAGAGCAGACCGGGAACACTCTCAGTCTGGATTTCTCTCCGTCTCCTTCCAGGTCCCCAGTAATACTCTGTACTGCCACAACTATAGAGTTGAGTCCTCAGCCGAGTGTCCAAACCAGGTCCTCCAGCACTCTCTCTGTGAAATCACTGCTTCGTGTCCCAGGTCCAAGCAATTGACGCACACTCTTTGAGATTTGATTTGGACAACACACATACACTGGAAAGGCTGGTACAGATTTACTAGCTATGCTCCCTTCTACCCAGACTGTAAGGTGGTTACTGCCACCAGACACTCCAAAGCCAGCTACTCCAAGGCTCTTACAAAGGTACCCAATTATACCTGAGTGAAATTAATATTAATAGAAATGGCAGTGTTTTGACCAATGCAGTAAGCCTTTCAGGAGTAGCCACAGTGTCACTGAATAAATACAAGTACTCTCAAAGGTTAAAATATTCTCTAAAGAACCAACCACAATGAAAAGTTTAAATATATTTAATAAAAATAAAAGAACATGAAAATACTAAATATCTACTTACAATAAACACCAGAGTTTCAATCACAGGAAATATTAAAATAACCCAAGAAAGCATAGTATTAGGGGATCTTAGCATTGACTGGCAGAACTGTTCCAGTCAAAACCCACTCTCCCATATTAACCTACATGGCCTAACCCAACTCATCACCTCCCCCACTAGAACAGACAAGAGAACCAAACATCAATCCATACTAGACTAGATACTAGTATCCCACCCCTCACTGTTACCCCTAGCAAGGTGTTTACCAGACACCCTGAGTGACCACCAAGCCACATTTCTACTCAGATCAAAAATACCACAACTAACCCAAATATCTACGCACCAAATTAGAAACAAAAAACATTTTAACCGCTCCAGCTTTACAAATGACCTAAAAAGGTGTAATTGGACCCCCCGGAAAAACATACCTGTTGAAGAAGCAGTATTATATTTCAACGCAACCTTCTTAAATACCATTAACCATCACCCCCCCCCCCCAGAACAACAACAATTAAAACTAAATATGCCCCTTGGCTAACCCCAGATACTAAAACCTTCCTCAAAAAAGGAACAAAGCCTGGACTAACTATCGTAACAGTAAATCCCAATCCAACAAACAACTATACCTTGAACTACGTAACAAAGCCAAACAACTTACCAAAACAGATAGAACATCCTACTACCAAAAATTAAATTACAGGATAAACATAGGAACAACCCACAAAAATCCTGGGCAGCAATTAACTCTTTTACAACCAAGAAAAACAACAACCCCTACCCCAAAAACTGAAAATAACCAGGAAAGTATCCCAACACAATTTAACAAACTCTTTACAGAAACTATACAAGCCCTTGCAAATAACCAACCCTACAACAATATTGCAACCTCTGCAAGTACACCCCCCACCAGTCACAATAAACAACTGCCCTATCTTTAGCTTCCACACAGAACCAACAAAATCCATTGAAAAGCTACTCCTAAAGCTCAAACCAACTTCTCTAGCCACTGATAAATTACCCATTGAATACCTCCAAATAGCCACAGAAGCCATAGCATATCCTATCTCCATCTTAATAAACAGATCCCTCTCCGAGTGTACAGTACCACAGTTATGGAAAATATCACATATCATCCCACTACATAAAGGGAGTACCACCCTTGAACTCAACAACTACCACCCTATAGCCATACTATCCCCATTATCTAAAATTTTAGAGAGGGTAATACACAAGCAACTAATGCAATACCTCCTAGATAACAAACTACTAGCAACACAACAACATGGCTTTAGACCCTTCGACAACACCACCACCGTGCTTACAGCATTTACCAACATCATCAACAGTCACAGAAAAAATTAACTCTCTGCATCCGCCACATTGCTAGACTTATCCAAAGCATTTGATATGGTTAACCGTACAAAACCCCTTCACTCACTGTCCACTCTAAACCTTGCCATCCCTGCCATCTCCTGGTTTAAAAACTACCTGGAGAGAAGGCAACAAGCTGTAATGTGGCAAAACCAACTCTCTCCCTCCCTACCAGTCTCCCTAGGGGGTACCCCAAGGCTCCATCCTGGGACCAGTCCTTTTTACCCTCTTCACCAGCCAGCTCACATCCAGTATTCCCAAAGCCTCAATAGTACAGTATGCTGATGATACTACCATAATATGCGCAGCCAAACAACTGACTTCCTTCACTCCCAAACACAAGATTGCTTTTCTCTAGCAGAAAATTGGATCACCAAACAAAACCTCATTCTGAAGCCAGATAAGACAAAACTACTACTCTTTAGCTCCCATAGAACCACACCTCCCTCCAATAGTTTCATCATCTCCTCTAATAGCAATACTGCAATCACCCCCACCAATCATCTGCTAGGGGTAAAAATAGATGATCACTTTAGATATGACGTACATGTTGCCATAACCATAAAAAAGTACATGAAAAAAACTAGGTCTACTCTATCGCAATAAAAGAATTCTCACCGACCACTCCAAAATTGCAATTTCCAGAACTCACCTGTTATATCCACCTTATTGTATGCCTCCCCCATACTTACAAATCTCCGCAAATCTGACCTAAACAAACTTGATAGTTGTTACAATAAGGTAGCTAAATTCGCTACAACCTCACCCATCAGAACGCACCACTGCAACTGCCTAAAAAAACTCAACTGGCTAGAACTACCACTACTACTTCAACACAATCAACTAGCATTAGCCCACAAAATAAGTTACCCTGGTAGCACCCCAGCCCTACAAAATCTCCTTCAGCCCTATACCACTACTAGAACCTTAAGGTCTAGCACACAAAACCTCCTCAAAGTGACCAAATATAACAATGAGGCTGGTATGTCTGTCTACAGCCACTGTTTATCAAAAACCTGGAACTCCCTTCCTGCCCATATAACTGAAAGCAAATCCCCAACCCAGTTAAAAAAACTAGTCAAAGTTCACTTCATGAGTAACCGACTATGTGCTTGCATCCCCCCTGGCTAATAACTAATTTCTGAAATTTTACCTTACTTAAGACTGTCAAATCAACCAAGTCAGAGCTCTGTACCCACTTAACACTGTTAAACAATTGCACATCCTGACTCTCTAGTAGTTAGTATAAACTATCACAGGAATGTTCTGCTTTCCACTATCTCCTAAAGTTAATACCTGTAGTACCAAGCATACGTATCATAACTTTTAAAACAAATCTTATATCATATTGATGACCTTCACATCTATATCCACAAACAACTGCTCTCATGGATCTCCTCTTCTCTTTTTCTTTCCTTTGAAAGTATACTATTCCAAGAATGTCATGTTTGTGTTATCTTCAAAAGCTAATAGTATATAGTATCAAATAAATGTATCCTAGCTTCTAAGAAATATTGTATGGCAAAGTCTTGTCTTTACATTTTTGTCTGTAATAAATTGCACTCTTGGAGCTTTTCTTCCCTGGGCCTCCACTGAAAATGGACTTGTATCCAGTTGGACTCTCCCGGTCAACAAATGTAAAATAATAAATAAAATAAACACAGATTAAAGAGATTCATAAACATACAGAAAAATAGTACTTAACTAATATCACAATATTTTCCTGCGTGATCTAAATAATTACTATTCCCTAGTCACGTACTAGTGCAAGGCATGATGAAGTATTACTCAGTCATCCTTCTTTGTCATGTTCCAAAAACAGAGTGCTATGAGACTTCAGTCTCATCCAGTATTAAAAATAAATTTTTGTCCTAGATTACAGAATGACATCACATACATCTGGTCATCTCACTTCTGTTTCCCATGCAAACCCTATTGCTAGAAACTCCCAGGATGTAGCACATATGTGTCAATAATACACACACAAAGTGTTGCTCAGGTCTGTTTCAGCTTCTGGAAGTAAAAAAAAAAAACGATGTCAAACTTCTACCCTTCCAGGGCAGCAGTTATTTCACTGCAAAGACAATACAAAAAGCTTCCTAGTACAGACTTTTTGCCTCTGGCATCATTGAGAACTGTAAGAGAATCTTTATGGCCTAAATTAAGTTATTTAATGTCTTATTATTTTCAAAGTTAGCTGGAGCAGAGCTTAACCTCTTCCTTTCCAGTATCCTCTGTTGACGTGTGTGTATAGTATATATCAGTTACAAAACAGTCAGGACCCACTGTTTGTTCATTTTTAACACAAGCAACTTTACAAATACATTTTCAACACAAGCAACTTTACAAATACATTTTCAGCACAATCATCTGTACAAATCAGTTTGATATACAAATGACATACATTTCCTTACAAAATTCCATTCAGCTCTGCTGGCATATGTTACACATGCACTGCCGTACTTCTGGCATAGCTGGCAATACCTCACTACGTCGCATCTCTCCCCCCTTTGAAGACTCAAGCTAGTTTTTCAAGTGCTCCTTTAGGAACATGGCTTGAGACAAATGAGCCTGTCTAGAAATACATTAACCCATACCCTTTCTTGAGAACCCATCTGCAATGGCATTGCTGACCCCACTACAGTGCTGCACTGTCATGTCATATGCCTGTAACCCTAGGCTCCACCTTAGTAACTTGGTATTTTTCTGGCTGACTGACTGGCTCGCTCAATGTAGCCAGAGATCCCACTCAGACTCCTTCTGCCTCCTGCAGCAAATACTTAGCACCAAGGCCTCCCTGTCATGGTAAGATTTTATCATGTTTACATGGCACCGTTTGTGCCCCTACCTAGTTCTACCATGTCTACAGAAAGATTACCCCGGGGATCACTTCAGTGGCTCTGCTGGACAGAGACACAGGGAACTAATCTAAGGGGGTGGCGAAAGCCAACACATTCTGGCTAGGCTTATAAATGCCTTTGGGCAGATAGCCTAGTACCTACCTATGAACCTATGTAGTTAACATCACTGACCTTCCTTACCACTTTTAAGGGTCCCTCCCAAGCTGCTTGCAGCTTATTGTGTCTGACAGGAATGAGACCCATAACTTGGTGTCCCGCAGAATACTCTTGGGCTTGAACATTTCTGTCATACCAGACCTTTTTCTGCTTTTGGGCTTCTGCCAGGTTCTCCTGGGCCAAGACTATGAGCTTCTAATCCTTGTCCTGAAGTTTAGGACATATGCCACTATACAGTCCTTGGGGGATTCACACATACCCTCCCACTCATCACAAATCAAATCTAAATGCCCTCTCACCCTGTGCCCATACAGCAACTCAAAGGGTGAAAAACCTTTGGATTCCTTGGGAGCCTCTCTGTATGCAAACAGCGGATGGGGCAAATATTTGTCCCACCATTGCTTAAACTGGTCTGCAAATGCCTGTAGCATGGTATTTAGTGTAGAGTTTGACCACCCCAGTCTGGAGATGGTAGGAGGTGGTCTTTAGGTGCTTCACCCTGCAGTGCTTCCACAACCAAGTCAGCAGGTCGGCCATGAAATTGGCACCTCTGTCCATCAGTGTTTCTCTCAGGAAACCTACCCTGCAGAAAACCTGTAACAAAGCATTTGCCACCTTCTCTGACTTGATGGAGGGCAGAACCACCACCTCAGGGTTTCTTGTATCATAATCTACTACCACCAGAATATATTTTTTCCCTGTTGAACTTGGAGTACTGAGAAGCCTAACAATATCCATAGCTACCCACTGAAACAGCTCCTCAGTCACAGGCAAGGGCATCATAGGAGTGTTGACCTTTTATTCTGCCTTGCCTACTTTTTGGCACTACTCACACAGCTCCTGCAGTACCCTGTTGCATCCCTTGCAATAACAAGCCAGTAAAGGGTTCTGCACAACAAGTCTCTTGGTCTGCTTTATGGCCATATGACATGCAAAAGGAATTTCATGGGCTGTGGCTAGAAGTGCCAGACGGTAGGCTTTAAACACTGCCATCTGCTGTATTACTGCACCCTCTGCCCTTCCTCCAGGGTCCATACACTGTTCAGTAATCCTTTGTTCCACTGTACAGAATCCCCCTTTCCTTGATGATCAGATGTCTCCCTAGCTACTTCCCTCAAGCCTTGTAATGTAGGGTCTGAGAGCCGAGTCTGTCTCAACTCTACCTTTGTGACTTTTCACAGCTCCCCTTCCACAGGAAGTCTGGTATCCTGTGACTGTGGTGCCTCACTGTGAGCCTCGGTAGTACCACTCACCTCTGCCCTTGCAGTCACCCTGTCCAAGGGAACACCAATACCTACCAGAAGCTGTGGCTCGCCTTCAGGTTCACTGCTACAGGGTAGCACCCTCCATGACATAGCCACCTCACCAGCCCAGGCTTCAGGTGTTGGACTGTCTGGGTTTCCCTCAGGTTACCAGACCCACAGGCCTGTCTCCAAGCCTGACTGTGTGTAACTGCATTCACACAAGGTACTGCATTATCAAAGTCATTCCCTATAAAGACATCTGCAGGGATATCCTCAAACTCACTCACTTGCTTGCTTCCTTTTCCTCCCTCCCAGTCAAGGGTGAACCCTGGCCAAAGGCATTTGGAATGGGGTCCGTCCTAAAGCTCTGAATGGAATGGGCTGCCCAAGCAAGTACTGCTCCTCTTTAACCACTGCAGGCTTCACAATGGTTATGTCAGAGGCTATCTCTCTTTTAGCAGTGGCCTGTTTTCCATCCATTAAGATAGTATATAAACTCCGGTGATAGTCTGGTACCCCTGTTGTCTCCAGACAACTTGCCACTGCCATACTGTTGTTCCCACTTGCTGGCTTCTCCACCTTGCCTCTGTGGACACCTAAATAATACATGGCCCCACTGGTTACATTTAAAACATTTAACCCTTGAATCATGGCTGTGTACTTGAACTAGTGTCTTCCCCTGTTAATGCTGGACATTGTTGGGGTAGTTTAGGCTGCTCACATGGGTTCCCTTATATCCATGTGCAGCACTGGGTAAACTCCTCTTGTGCAGTGATGCCCTGCTTGCTAAGTAGAGAATCCTCCCTTTTCCCCAGCTCATCTGCAGAGTTACACTCATGGTCTGCCAGCCAGATTTTCAATTCCTCAGGCAAAGTGCTAAGGGCTTGTTCCCTCACCAAAAGGACTGCTAGCTCTTCAAAAGTGGTTACCTGACACACACACACAGCTATGAAAATACGTGCGTAACTTGGCAATATAATCACACACACACTTCCATCTTCCTTGCATCTATGCTCACAAAACTTTTTTCTGTAAGCTTCAGGTGTTGACTTAAAACATTCAACCAAACAATGTTTGGCTTTATCATAATTTAAACAATCAGTATCAGACCATTTAGAAACAGCAGTTACAGCTTTTTCATGGAGTAAGGGGGTCAGGAACCATACCCAGAGCCCTTGGTCAACATTATACTGTTTACATACTCTTTCACATATATGAATAAAACTATCAAAATTACCACCCTCTGTAAATTGTGGAATACATTTACTAACTTTTATAGCTTCTGGGGTTTGGTTATTCCCATCCCCATTACCTCCATGACTCTGATGAAGAGTTAACATTAGAGGGATCTCATGTTGACACTCCTAATTTTCTTTGGCCTCCAAACGCTGCAGTCTGTCATTTTCTTGGGCCACCAAATGCTGCAGGTTTTCATTTTCTTCAGCCTTCTAACTCCACTTTCTCTCTGCTGATTCTAGTTCCAAATGTTTGGCTTCCAGTTCAAGTCTGTCTTAAATCCAGATGGATTTTTAAGTCCTTTGAGGATAAGGTGAACTGTCCTGTTTGTGAGGGCTACAAATCCCCATCACCAGACTGGTTATCCTCCTGGTTGCTAGTGTGGGCTGCAGTTGCAATTAAGGCTGACATAATTTTCTCTTTAGTCAGGATGCATGCACCAGTCCTTTGACTTCGGACAGTTTGACCAACTTTTTTTGTCAGCTTGCCATAATCCTCTGCTGACATCATTGCCTGCTTCCACTGACTAAACTAAAAAAATAAATAAAACTATTGTGAAAATGAAACTCTGTATTTTGCCTTGTGGCTGCTTTAGAGTATGCCCTCCTTCAGTGACAACTGCCTGCAGGCTACAGAAGTACAATAAATAGCTACACCACTGCTCACCAATATGTGATGTCCCTACTCTGGGTCAATAATCAAGGAGCTCGAATCCTCACCTGGCACTGAAGAGGGACGTTCACTTGTAACCGAAATAGATACAGTATTTCCAGATGCAGCTCTGCATCAAGAGCAATTTACCTTAAAAGCACACAGGGATCACAACACAGTCCAGTATCTGGATCTGGATTTCTGTTGTCTCCTTCCAGTTCCTCAATAAGACTTCCCACTGGCACAGCTAATGGGCTGAGTCCTCCGTCAAGTGTCTGCCCCAAATCCTCCAGCACCCTCTCTGTTAAACCAGTGCTTCATGCCCCTGCTCCATGCTGCTGACAACACACACTTTGAGATTTGATTTACACACACACACACACACACACACACACACACACACACACACGCACACACACTGGGAA
Source organism: Protopterus annectens (assembly GCF_019279795.1). NCBI lineage: Eukaryota > Metazoa > Chordata > Ceratodontiformes > Protopteridae > Protopterus > Protopterus annectens. Next base: position 780,040,627 of record NC_056746.1, on the reverse strand, counting down.
AGGCTGGCAGAGATTTACTAAGTATGCCCCCTTCTGCCCAGACCATATGATAGTTACTGCCACCAGACACTCCAAAGCCAGCAACTCTAAGGCTCTTACAAGGGTACCCAGTTGTACTGAATGAAACTAATATTAAAACAAATGGTAGTGTTTTGACCAGTGCAGTAAGGCTTTTGGAAGCGGCCACAGTGTCACTGAATAAATATAAGTGCTCTCAAAGACTAAAATATTCTCCAAAGGACCAGCCACAATGAAAAGTTAGTCTATTTGTTAATAAATAATAAAAGAAAATGAAAATACTAAATATCTATTTACAATAAACACCAGAGTTTCAGTCACAGAAAATATTAAAACAACACAGATGAATAGATACATACAGATACAGAAAAACAAGTACTTAACTAATCTCACTATATTTTCCTGAGTGATCTAAAGAGTTACTATTCCCTGGTCACTTACTGGAACAAGACAAAAAAAGTAGGTGAGTGGTCTTCCTTCTTTGTCAGGTTCCACAAACAGAGTGCCATGAGAATTCAGTCTCATCTGGTATTAAAAATCATTTTTGTCCTAGATTACAGAATGACATCCTATACATCTGGTCATCTGACTTCTAGTTCCCATGCTAACCCCATTGCTAGTAACTGCCTGGATTTAGCACATATGTATCAGTAATACACACACACAGTTTTGCTCTTGTCTGTTGCAGCTTCTGGAAGTCCTAAAACAATTTCAAATTTCTACCATTCCAGAGTAGCAATTAGTTCACTGCAAAGACAATACAGAAAGCTTTCTAGTACATACTTTTTGTCTCTGGCTGCATTGAGAACTGTAGGATACAATTTATGGCCTAAATTAAGTTCTTAGGTTCATAGGTTCTTAGGTAGGTAATAGGCTATCGGCCGTAGGGCCTATACAAGCCTAGCCAAAAAGGTACTCTGGCTTTTGCCACCCAAGAAAATTATTTTCCTGTGGCCCTGTCAAGCAGACCCACAGAGGTGATCCCCGGGGTGAATTTCTTATTTCCCATCCAATCATCAAGATTTTCTTGGGGTGCTAATGAGGAGATTTGTTTGATATAGATAAGTAGTTTGTTCCAGAGTATGGGAAGTCTCTGGGACAGGAATCTATTCCTCCAGCATGTTTTATTTATTGTCATGACAAGGTTTAGGTCTCTAGAGCATGTAACTCGGAGGGATTGGGATTTTTTTAAGTGGAGCATGTCCAACAGCTCTGGGTTTGACATAGCTTTGTATGTTAGGCAGAGATTGCCTCTGAGTAGGCGATATTCAATGAAATAAAGCTGGAGTTTTTTGAGACTGTCTGTGTAGGGCATCTGTTTGAGGCCGGTAATTCTCTTTGTGATGTATTTCTGCGGCCTTTCCAATTGTTGTAGATATCTTGTGAGGTACATACCAAAAGGGGCATTGTACTCTATAATGGGTCTAATGAATGACGAGTAGAGGGGAACAATGACCTCTTTTTTCCTGGATGAGAAACCTTTTGTGATAACTTGTGCCATGTAAAAGGATTTACTGACTAATGTGGTGATGTGATTATCAAAGGAGAGATTACTGTCCACCTGTGTCCCAAGGTCTCATCACACTTTCGGTGTTAAGTAGACTACCACCTATGTGGTAGTTAATGGGTACAGAGTTTTTACCAAAGGAGATGATAATGCACTTTTTGGCATTGAGCTTGAGGCCATGGCTTTGACACCAGGCATCTAACTCAGTCAAGCCCTTTTGTAGGATATCCACATTGTTAGGAGTTTCAGTTATGGCTGTTATTTTGCAGTCGTCTGCGAACTTCGTTAGCCAAAGACATTCTGTGTTAGCCTGTACTTCAGAAAAGTAGATACCAAACAGGAGAGGACCCAGGACTGAACCCTGTGGTACTCCACTTGTCACTGGTCTGAAGTCGGATTTGGAGTCTGCTACTTTCACAGTGTGGGTTCTGTCAGTGAGCTAGTTGGCAACCTATCTTGTGACATAGGGATTTAGACCTAGTTTAGTGAGTTTATCTATAATTCCAGAGTGGGGGATGGTGTCAGAAGCCTTGTTGAGATCTAGATAGGTTGTGTGAACCACCTTACCCTCGTCTATGGCTTTTGGTGACTGCTTCAAAGAAGTCATTCAGGTTTAGGAGACATTATCTGCCTTTTACAAACCCGAACTGGATGGGGTCCAGAGTTTGGAGATTACCACTGTCTTTGTTTATAAGTTCCATGATACGTTCCATGGCCTTGCAGACCAGGCTCGTTAGGCTAATGGGGCAGTAGTTCCCGGGGTTCGGGGTGGCTCCCCCTGTGTTGAGTGGGATAACCGTCGCTGTGCGCCATTCAGTGGGCACAAAGCCTGAGGTGAGGCTATGATTGAACATGGTGCTTAGGTGGGGTGCCAGTTCATTCTGTATTTCATGTAGAGAGCAGCCTGTGATGTTGTCAGGTCCCATGGATGCTGTGTTCTTTGCTTTGGAGAGTGTGGTTTTTACCTGTGCAGCCGTGATTACAGGAACTTTGCATTCTGCCGGTATAGAGGTGGGCCCTTTAGAGGGTGGGGGGGTGAAGTAAAGTTAGCACTGAACCTATCTGCCAGGATGTTAGCAATATCAGTTGGTTCTGTATATTTAGTGCCATTGTGCTGTAGCTCAGAGCAGATCGGAGTGTTACCATTGAGATTCTTGACATAGCTATAGAATGCTTTGTGGTTGTCTTTAGAATCAGTGGTGATTTTGTTTTCATAACTAGCTTTGGAGGATTTTATGAGGGCTCTCAGCTTCTTACTGAGGCTCACCAGTGAGTTCTTCCAGTCATGGGATTTTACTCTTTTGCAACACGTTTAATGCTGTTGTAGAGTTGTTTATGACAGGGGACCACCAGATTGGCTTCCTTTTTTTGGAGGATAGCATCTTGGTTCTGTTAGGGATAGCATGATCCATGCACTCGTGTAAGTGCTTATAAAGGGCGTTTGTGTAGGATTCAGCAGTCGTACCTGTATTGTCCATTTTCATGGGTGCCGTGAAGTTTGCCACTTTTGTCTTAAGAAGCGTGAAGTTGGCTTTGGGGAAACTTTTTACGGTGGTTTCCCTAATGGAGGGTGGAGGTGGGATGTGGGTGTCTAGGCTGATTAGCTTGTGGTCAGATCTGACCAACAAGAAATTGACCTCTGATGTGGAACACCAGTCACCCATATTGGTAATGACCAGGTCTATGATATTGCTGCCCCCTGGTGGGGGTGTGGATAAGTTGATCCAAGGCGTTGGAATTTATGAATGCCAGAAAACATTGAGCAAAAGAGTTGGTACATGAATAGTTTTCCCAGTTAGTGGTGAGGTAGTTGAAATCGCCCATTATTAGGGTGTTGGGTAGTACCCTAATATTTTCCAGTGTATCAAGAAATGAGGAATGAGAATCCTGGGAGATCTGTAGCAATTTACAATTTGGATTGCGGCCTTGCCCAGAGTTAGTTGCACTTGGATAATCTCGGATGCATTATGCTGAGCAGCTAGCCTGGAGGTGTGGATATTCTTAATGAATATGGGCATGCCTCCACCTTTAGTGTTTCGGTCCAGGTTAGGTGGCCAAAAGGTGTGGTATGAATTATAGTTTGGTAATGCAGGGGTGCTCTCTGGAGCCTTGAACTAGGTCTCTGTCACTGCACAGATGTCAATGTTCTCCATTTTAAATATTGCCTTGAGTGAACGCATTTTGAGGTTTAGACTTCTAGCATTGAGTAGCATTACCCTCAGATTTTGCTTGCTTGTACAAGTTATGGTGGTGAGGTAGTCATTTGAACCTTGCCTAAAAACGGCACTATAGTGGGTGGCAAGAGCCTTAGCCAGTATCCAGAATCCCAAGGGCGACAGGTGCAGGCCATCTCTGGCAAAGCATCGTGGTCTGTTGATCTTGTCATCCCAGGCAGACAGATATGAATCCCCTTAGAATGACACCAGAAGCTTCTTCTGTTCTCTAATTTCTTACTTTTTTCAAAGTTAGCTGGATCTGAGCTTAACTTCTTCTATTCCAATAGCCTCTGTTAACATATATATTTAACTCATTTACAGTGCAGTCAGAACATACTGCTGGTGCATTTTTAACACAAGTAATTTTACTAATACATTTTCAACACTAAGCATATGTACAAATTAGTTTGATATACAAATGGCATATAATTCTTTACAAAATTCCAGCTGTGCTGGCATATTTTACACATCCACTGCCCTACATCTGCTTGAGTAGCTGGCAGTGCCTCACTTCATCAAACTGACATTTTGCCTGATGAAGTTTTTGTTGAAAGTGTTTACTTGCGATATTTTGTTAAAGTTTGCAGGTATTTTAACCTATACTGTCGTTTGTGGTTTCGGAAATTCAGGTTTTGCTATATGATCCAATTTGTTCACTTGGTATGGTTTTAAAGGTATTCACATTGTCAAGGTGTCTAATAGCAAGGGTAATGTTATTCCAGAGTTTAGATATAGAGTAAAGTGAGGTTTTTGGATGCCTTGTGGACTGTGTGGTAGTGATGGGGGGAGTTGATCTTTGGTATTTTTGGATTGTTCCCTTTATGAATGGGTGATTATCAGGGTTAGTTATTTGTTGTTGAACTGTAACTAGCTGGTTATAGTTTTGTTGGTGAGGGAGCTCTGTCCAGTTTAGTTTTTTTAAGACATGACAGTGTGTTCTACTTGAGGTGTTGCTGCAAAGCACGCCAGTTGATTATAACATTGTTCTAGCTTATTTTGTATAATATATAGATTTGTAAAGAGTGGGGAGACATAGGAGGAAGGCGTTTGCTGTGGTTTGTCTAGCCCTATTGGTTAAGAATGGTATTGCTTTATATAGGAGGCGCAGTTTTTGATGTTTTTTAAATTACTTTGGAAATATAGGTCAAATTTCAAATTGTTATCTATGGTAATCTCCAGTAGTTTTGTACTGTTAACTTCTTCTATTGGGGTATTGTCAGATGAGTTAATTCTAATCTCTGATTTATGTTCAGAGTATGTTTTGGGAGAAAAAATAAGTAATTTAGTTTTTGGCATATAGAAGTAGTTGATTGTTCTGTAACCAAGTTTCTGTGCAAGTAAAGGATTCTTGGGTTATTTTTTTTGGAGTTCCTGAAAGTTGGAGACTGAAAGTATTAGTGCAGAGTTATCTGCATACTGTATGAGTGTTGCATGTTTGGCGGCAGTTCATAAGTCATGAGTAAATATGTTAGAGCAGTGGTCCAAGAAAGGAACCCTGTGGAACCCCGAGAGTAATGGGTTATCATGTAGAGTATTCATTCTTCCATCTGACTGCTAGGTAATTTTAGATAGGATAGCTGTTAAACCAAGAGAGGGAGGTGTGGGAGACACCGAATGAGGAGAGTTTATATAATACTTTAGTATGGGAGACAGTGTTAAATGCTTTTGACAGGACTAGGAATAAGGAATATACTAGTTTGACAGAGTGTCTGTGGTTGTTAATTGAATATGTGAAATCAATTAGAACAGTGATTGTACTATGATTGGAACAAAAACCATGTTGAGTAGGGTTATGAGGTTGTTAGAGGTGAGATAATGCGGTAGTTGGTTATGGATGCGTTTTTCATGAATTTTTGATTGTGGGCATAGGATGGCTATTGGTCTGAGGTTAGATTAATTAGATAAAGGCCCCACTTTATCTAGGTTGACAATGTAAGCTTTTTTCCAAATGACTGGGACATACAGTTTGAGAATGAGTCTTTTAGGATGTATATAGGCTAAGCAAGGGCATCTGCTGCTTTTTAGCACATCAGATGGAATGTTGTCTGCTGCAGTGGTACTTGGTTTTAGTTTTGATATATATCTTTTTGTAGTAGAGGTGGGGACTGTCTAAAGTCAGAAATGTTTGCCATTATTTGTGCATGAGTGCATGTTGTTTTGGTTGTGTTTAGTAAGTGAGGTAACTGATTTTAGGGAATAATCATTGAACTTGTTTACTGTGGTTGTTGAAGACTCACCAGGAGCAGGGTTTGTTTGGGGTTTGTGTCCAGGGTTAAGTAAGTTTTGCATAGATGACCAAAAATGTTTTGGGTTATTTAGTTGAGAATGTTGCAAATTTGAATAGTGGACTTATTATCATGCCATATGTTATATTTAGTTTTATACTTTTCTAAAATATAATAGGTTTTCCTGGGATTTATTTGAGAGTCAAGTTTACATCATATGTTTAATATTTCTAGATAACCGTGGTGCAGGATTGAGTCTTGACACCACCACCCCCCCGAGGAGGGGCATGATAATTTATTATGTTCATTAATATATTGCTAAATTCTAGAGTGGCTTCATCAAGGGAAGTTGATTTAGCACATTCCTTTTTATCTGTTTAAGTATGGAGATGTGTCTTTTTGAGGGTGGATAAGTTACGCACATGAAATGCTTTTTTTTTAGGCTGGACATAACTTTGATTTGTATAGCATGGCAGGTGATCACTGAGATAGTCTGACAGAATGTCACTAGTGGAGATATTCGGTTTGTTGGAGAGTATCCAGTCCAGTGTGGAGTCTTTGTAGGGGTAGGATTTATTGTATCTGGTTGGGTTATTAATGAGTAGGGAGAAACCGTAAAGGTTGGTGTTTGTGGTGGTGGTGGGGGGGTCCAGTCAGTGTTCAGGTCGCCAAGGATGATAGTTTCATGGCGTATTTTAGATGTTACCCAAGATAAGATTTCCTCTATAACCAAACCCCAGAAGTAATAAAGGTCCATAAATTTATTACACAGTTTACACAGGGTGATAGCTTTATTCATATATTTGAAAAAGTATGAAAACAGTATAATGTTGACCAAGGGCTCTGGGTACGGTTCCTGAACCCCTTACTCCATATTAAAGCTGTAATTGCGGAGTCTAAATTGTCTGATGCTGGTTGTTTAAACTATGATAAAGTTAAACAATATTTATTGGACTGTTTTAGGTTAACACATGGAGTTACAGAAAAAAGTTTTGTGAGCATAGACACAAGGCAGATGAAAGTGTATGTGACTACATTGCTGAATTAAGCACTTATTTTCATAGGGGGAGGTTGGTGTCAGGGCACCACTTTTTAAAGGCTGCAGACCTTTTGGTGAGGGAGCAAACCCCTTAACACTTTGCCTGAGGACATGAGAATCTGATTGGCAGACCTGGAGTGCAACTCTGCAGATGAGCTGGGGGAAAAAAGAGGATCTCTACTTAGCAAGTAGGGCATCACTGCACAAGAAAGGGATACTCAGTGCTGAACATGGATATAAGGGAACCCATGGAGATCAGCCTAAACCACTCCAACAGTAACAGAGGAAGCCAGTAATTCAGGTACATGGTCCAGGATCAAGGGACAGATGTTTTAAATGTAACCAGTGAGGCCATGTATACAGATGTTCATGGAAGCAAGGTGGAAAACTAAAGGTGGGGGGCCAGCAAGTGGGAATAACAGTATGCCAATGGTAAGTTGCTTGGAGACAACAGGGGTACCAGACTATCATTAGAGTTTATATACTATCTTAGTGGATGGAAAACAGACCACTGCTAAGAGAGAGAGGCTCTGACATGACCATTGTAAAGAGGAGCAGTACTTGCTTGAGTAGTCCACTTCAGTCAGAGCTTTAGGAGGGACCCCATTCTGAATACCTTCAGCCAGGGTTCAGCTTGAGTGGGAGGGTGGTAAAGGAAGCACTGCTGTCAGAGGATACCAAACTTCCTGTGGAAGGAGAGCTGTGAAGGGTCACAAAGACAGAGTTGAGACAGGCTTAGCTTTCTGACCTTAGACTAACAGATGTGAGGGAGGTAGCTAGGGAGGCACCTGATTCTCAAGGAAAAGGGTTACTGTATAGAGGGTGGATCCCTGAGGGAGGGTTAGAGGGTGAAGTAATACAGCAGTTGGTAGTGACTTGAGCCTACTGTCTGGCACTTCTAGCCATAGCCCATGACATTCCCTTTGCTACTGGTATGGGCATAAATCATACCAAGAGACGTATTATGCAGAACTTTTATTGGCTTGGGATTCCAAGGGACATAACAGGGTTACTGCAGGACCTGTGAGAAGTGCTAAAAAGTAGGGAAGGCAGGGGACAAGGTCAAAGCTCTGCTGTTTTGCATAGAGAAAGGTACCCCAGGAATCCACAGGTTTTTGATCCTTTGAGCTGCTGTATGGCCATAGGGTGAGGGGGCCTTCAGATTTGATTCATGATGAGTGGGAGGGTGAATGTGAGTCCCACAAGGAGTCTGCTGTGACATATGTTCTAAACCTCAGGACAAGGCTTAGGGAGTTCATGGCCTTGGCCAAGGAGAACCTGCCAGGAGCCCAACAGCAGGGATGCTCAAGCCTGAGAGTATGTTGTAGAACAGCAGGTTATGGTGTTTGTTCCTGTGAGAGACGGCTGCAGGCAGCTTGGGAGGGACCCTTTGAAGTGGTAAAGAAGGCCAGTGATGTTAACTACATGATAAACCCGCTAGGCAAGAAGCAGGGGCACATACTGTACCACGTTAACATGATGAAGCCTTACCATGATAGGGAGGCCCTGGTGCTGAGTATTTGCAGTGGCTAGCAGGAGGAGTCTGAGGGGGGTCTAATGGGTACATCGAAGCAGCCAGCAACATCCCAAGTTAAGGTGGAACCTAGGGTTACAGGCATTTGATATGACAGTACAACACTGTAGTGGGGTCAGCAGTGCGAATGCAGATGAGATCTCTAGACAGATCATGGGCTAATGTATTCCCAGACAGGCTTATTCCTGTCCAGCAACATTTCTCCAGGATCACTTGAGAAACTAGCTTGTGTCTTCAAAGGGGGCAGAGATATGAAGATGTGAGGTAGTGCCAGCTGTACCAGAGGGAGCAGGGCAATGCATGCGTAACATATGCCATCATAGCTAGCTGGAGTTTTGTAAAGAATTATGTCATTTTTATATCAAACTGATTGGTGCTTGTGTTGAAAATGTATTTGTAAAGTTGCTTGTGTTAAAAAATGTACTAGCAGTAGGTCCTGCTGGACACAACAGAAATATACCTGTATATCGGACTGTATTGTAAATATTGAAATGAATATATTGCAACAGAGCGTTCTGGAAGTGAAGAGGTTAACCTCAGTCCAGCTAACTTTGAAAAATAGCAACAAAAACAGTAGCAAAGCAACAGCAGCAAATACAACAAAGAACTAAGACCAGGAACCCAATGAATAAAATGTATTCCTCTCTGACGTCTCAGCATACAGTGCCTTCTTGGAGTACCATGCCGTATCATGCCGAGATGTCAGAGAGGAATACATGTTATTCATTGGGTTCCTGGTCTTTGCTCTTCATTTTATTTGCTAACTTTGAAAAATAGTCTGAAATTAAATTACCTGGTTTAGGCCATGAAGATTGTATCTTAGAGCTCTTATTGCAGCTAGAGACAAAATGCCTGGGAAAACCAGGACTAAGAATCCTACTGTATTGTCCTTAGGGATGAGCTAATTGCTACCCTGGAAGGATGGAAGTTTTAGAAATGGTTTTATATCTTCCAGATGCTATAACGCATCTTAGCAAAGCTTTGTGTGTGTGTATTATGACACGTGCTAGATTCTGGTCCCTTTACTAGTAAAGGGGGTTGTGCGGGAACCAGAAGTCAGATAACCAGATGTGTGATGTCATTCTGTAAGCCATCACTGAAATGATGTTTTAATACTATATGAGACAGAAGTCTCAGGACAGTCTATTTTTGAACCATGACAAAGAAGAAAGACCACTCACCTACTTCATCTTGCCTTGCTTTAGTAAGTAACCAGGGAATAGTAATTCTCTATATCAGTCAGGAAAATATAGTGAGATTAGTTAAATTTTACTTTTCTGTGTCTGTGTGAACCTTTCCATATGTGTTGTTTTTAGTATTTCCTGTGATTTGAAGCTCTGGTGTTTGTTGTAGGTAGGTATTTAGTATTTTTATGTTTATATATATTTAAGGTTAAGCAGCAGTAGCGTTGTCGCCTCACAGCAAGAGGTTCTCCCATTCGATTCTCGGCTGGAGCGCCTTCTGTGTGGAATCTGCATGTCTTCCCCGCGGTCGAGTGGCGTTCGAAAGACATGCATAAATGGGCATGCCTTCGTTGAAGGTTGGGCATCGGGCTGGCACCTCTGCACCATAAAAAAATCGACTGCCAATCATTAGCGACCCCTAACCGGGAAAAGCTGAAAGAAAAACATTAAATATACTTCAACTTTTCAATCTGATGTTATCCATGTCACATGTCGTCATTCACCACTATAGGGTCTAGGATCCGATTTTGGATCCAAGGCTCTAGCTCCTTCCTTTCCCCTAAAGCCCTGCTGCCCTCTAACCCCCAGATCTCATTTGCTGTTAATCAGTGCAGACGTGATTCCTTGGCTCTGGCTGCAAATAAGCATTTAATTTTGAAATATTTGGCTTTATTTAGTTAGACTAGTGGGTTTTAACTTCTTAGCAGTTTGTTTCTTCATAGAGTAGTTACCTCCCCTTCCTTAGTATAGCTATTTAGAGTTTTTGTTGCTAGTGTAGTTTTGGCTTACTTTTTCCCTTAACCATTATGGCTTTCATAGTTAGTTCCTTTTTGTGGTTTAGTGTGTGTGTTTAGTTCTGTTATGGCTGATAAGCCCTCAGATTGTAAAAAGGACTCCTCATGGTTGGAAAATGCCCAATTTTCCCTCAAGGAGTGCTTGTATTGTTTGGGTGCTCTGCACCTGGAGGCTTAATACATTTGTGCCACATTTAACCCCAGGGCCTTGGCGGAGCACCACAATAAGGTCCAGTTAAAATGTTTAGGTCAGGGGGTCCCTTTGTTTCCCCTTCAAAGGCTTCCTCTGCTGATCCAAAGAGGAAGACCCCCTTCCTTGTCTTCAACTTCATCCAAGAAACCATGGCTGTCGGATCCTAGGTCCCCAGATCTGACCCCAGCTTGGACCATCTCGATTCTGAGGTCTTCAGATCCCAGAGCCATAGAGTTATCTTCCGGATCCAGGCTTCTTCAGATTAGAGGCCCTGTAATCTGGCTAGGGTCAGACAGCTTCGGATTCGACCAATTTGTCAGATCTGATCCCTATGTTTGTGTAGCCATCTGATCCTACAGGATCATTGGATACAATTATAGTTCTTGAAGAGGTAGGTTCTCCTTCTAGTGCTAGACAGGCAATTCAGTCGATTCTGAGGCCTTGAAGCCGGGCCCTGGAAAACCGCCGCAAGTTGTTAGGCTCTCCTACTAAGTCTACACACTGCTCCTCTTTCACCGGATATTCTAGGAGTCTGTTACCTACTGACATGGACAGGATGATGAGAAGCTTTCCTCAAGGCCCAGATGTAGATGTGTTTCACTGTTGCAGTCATTACATTTGGGTAATCTGCTGGCAGGTTGCCCTCAGTCGGCCTGAATTTGGGTCCTGCGTCGGTTGCTGTCTCCTCTTCCATGACGTCAGGTCATCAGGGGTATAAAACACGCAGTCGACGCCATTTTATTTGTCTTTTTTGCCGTGCGGTACCCGAACCAGAAGCATTTTGCAAGTGCCGGTCGGCCGACTACTGAAATATTCGAGTTTGAGTTTCAGAACCGAAGTCTTCACTAAAGCCAAGTACCCCGCTGGGGAAACTTTTTTCTTGCTCCATACCGATGTCAGAAAAAGTTAATAATTGTATCACTTGTGGCAAGCAAATACCTCATAAGGATTTCCATTTATACTGTATTCCTTGCCTAGGCCCTGATCACAACATGCCTGGCTGTCGGTTTTGTGCTAGATTTAACCAATGCACTATTAAGCGTCGGTATATTTTTGCCTCAAAGTATTTTGGAAACAGATTTAACTACCCAGAAATGTTGTAAAACGAAAAGAAAAGGACAGAAAAAGACAGTTAAGGTCCAAAACTGATGAAGCTTCTCCTAAGCCAGTCGCCGGTACTCAGTGAGGCGCTTTCGCAGCCCCTGATACTCGCTACTTTTGAGTCGCAGGCCCCTACCGACACTCATGTGGAGTCCGGCATGCCGCGAGATACTCAAAGTATTGGACTGATGGACGCATCTCCCTCGGATGGGTCCGGAGCCGATGAGCAGGCACCGGCCTCTGAGGGTGTATTCAGGCTTCAACATGTGTATGTCAAACCGACGACAGCTGCAAAACCAAAGACAAAAGCAACTTCTAAAACTAAAAAAACGATGCATGAGCCACGTGCACAGGCCTCTATGCCTAAAAAACAGATGATCAAAATGGCGGAAGACCTTATTAACTTGATCAGGGGTAACCATCCCCCTCCAAATAAGAGGCCTAGGCAAGACACTGATTATGAATCTTCAGATCAGGTTTCTATTTCTTGTGATTCCTCTTCTGATCAGGAATTATCTATACCTCCCTATGAGGATTCAGATGCAGAGGAGTCTATACCATCTGCATCACCTCCTGAGGATTATTCATTTGGCGAATCCTTGCATACTTTGAGGGAGCATTTTCACTGGGAGAGTCAAGATTTCTCAGAATCAAAAAAGAGGCTCAGGGATTTCCTTCTTCTCCCTCAGCACAGGCCTTTAGCCATACCCCTTGTTTTATACATTGTGGATGATGTGTTTTCGGAGTCGAGCTTGACCCCTGACTCCTTACCTCCAGCTCCCAGCAAACCTGACCGATATTACAGGGTCCCTGACTCTCATACATTTTTATTTATTTAGAAACCCTGCTGCTGATCCTGAAACTTTTTCACAGGGTCCAAAGGGAGTTAAGGCCTCAGCAAAAAAATCCTACCCCCTCTGGCAGAGATTCAAGGGCACGGGATAGATGGGGGAAAAATGTTTATACATCTGCTACCTTGGCAATTAGGGCCTTAACCTGTCAATTTTATATGCTCAAGTATCAACAACATGTTATGGGATTGCTGAAACAGAAATGATGTTTGATTTCTGAATGTGCAGAAAATAAAGAATTGCAGGAATTATTGCATGCAGCTGAACAGGTTGGAAAGCATACTTTGCAATGTGGTTTTGATTCCTTAGAGGCCTCCTGCAGGGCCGCATTTACTGGATCTGTGATTAGGAGGCATGCCTGGTTAAAGAAACAAAATTTATCTGATCATGTCAAAGCTAAATTGCTAGATGCACCTTTACAGCATGATACTCTGTTTGGTATTAAGGCAGAAGAGGTTTTAAAGAAAATGGAAGACAAAGCTAAGTCTATGCAAACTGTAAAAGACTTCTTACAAGTGCAGCCACCAAGATTCAGTAGACACTGGCCTACAAAAAAATGGTCCTTTCCTGTGTCAGACAGAGCTCAAAGGGGCAAATCCAGATGCCCTAAGGGTTTCAGATACCAGGCGCAAGATTCATACAGGTCAAAGCAATGGGGCACTTCTACCTCCAAATCTGGAGGAGATAAAGCGCAAACCTATAGAAAACAGTCCCAATGACTTCCCTCTACCTGCACCAAGCACTTATCTTTGGGCAGCACCCTTAGGGAGAAAATTAGCACTTTTGCTCAAAATTGGCAGTTAATAACCCAGGACAAGTGGGTGAAAAACATAGTATCACAAGGATACAGATTCCATTTCTATACTCTGCCAATGGCAAACGGTTGGCCAGATCTACCAAAAAATCAATGGGCAGAGGCACAGAAACAGGTTGTCCCTCATGGATATGGGGGCCATTCAGCCAGTACCAGAACAGGAAAAAGGACAAGGTTTTTACTCAAGACTGTTCTTGGTACTCAGAAAGGACAAGGCCTGGCGGCCAATACTGGATTTATCAATTCTGAACACATACCTGGACATTCCAAAATTCAAAATGCTCACTTTGCAGCATCTTCTGACCATGCTGGGCAAGAATGTTTGGCTGGTGACATTAGATCTAAAAGAGGCATACCTGCATGTCCCAATAAGACAATCGTGCAGAAGATACCCCAGATTCAAGGCTGGCTTAATGCATTACCATTTCTCTGCACTGCCCTTTGGCTTATCTACTGCGCCCAGGGTCTTTACAAAGTGCCTGGCACCAGTAATTGCATTTTGCAGACAAGTATTCAAACGTATCCTTACTTGGACAACTGTCTCACTCAAGCAGAGAACAAGGACATTCTTCTTCAACACCTGGCGTTTGTGAAAAGGCTTCTGACATGCCTAGGCTACACAATAAATGAAAATAAATCACAACTGGTACCCTCTCAAAAGATATAACATTCCAGGGTGCAAGCTTAAATACAACTGCCCAGATGGCTCACCTCATGCCAGACAAGCAAAGACAACTGACTACTTATTCAAGCTGATGGCAACAAAAACCCATCTGCAAGACAAATTCTGCAGGCTTTGGGCTTCATGGCATCCTGCATCCTACTGATTCCATATGCAAGACTGCATATGAGGAAACTTCAATGGTACCTAAAAAGCGTATGGAGTCAACATTGTCACAGTCTGGAAACAATGATTCCTTTCATTCCCTGCCTACAACAGGAGTTTTTATGATGGGCAAAGGCATGTCACCAAAACATGACTGACCTTCACTCTACCCCCTGCCAGCCAAAACTTAACAACAGATGCATCAGATTATGCCTGGGGGGACCACATGGCAGGAAGATGGATTCAGGGCATTTGGACCCTAAAACAAATGCATCTACATATCAACCAGAAAGAGATGCTAGCTGTTCAAAATGCCCTAACAGCCTTCAAGGACTTACTTCATCCAGGACAATTACTGATAAAGAGTGACAACACCACGTTCATGTTGTATTTAAATAAGCAGGGGGCACACACTCCTACCCCCTTTGCAGATTAGCCATGACACTGTGGGACACAGCTTTGACTTACCAAATACATCTTCAAGCTCAATTCCTGCCAGGAAAGCAAAATACTCTGGCAGACAATTTAAGCAGAAACCTTATAGATCCCCACGAGTGGAAACTAGATCCACAAGTCTTTAGCATGATACAAAGAAATGGTGGAGCCCAGATATAGATCTGTTTGCCTCTCCTGAAAATTATCAATTGAAAAGATTCTGCACAAGGACTTATCACAGACAAGCATGGAACATTGACGCCCAATCCTTCAGTTTATGCCTTTCCTCCTCTGCCTCTTCTTCCCAAGGTCCTCCTAAAAGTCAGACAAGAGAAACCAAAGATGATGCTAATTGCCCCGGACTGGCCCCGCCAATACTGGTACCCAATCCTAAGGAACTTGTCACAATATCTAGCTTGGACCTTACCTCAAAGACCTCAACTATTGTCCCAGCAAAACAATCAGATCCTGCACAATCAACTCCAGACACTGAACCTGGCAGCATGGCTGATCATGTAGTTATACAAGCAACACCTCTCAGTAAAGCTGTGATGGATGTCATTTTCAAAGCCAGAAGGCTTAGTACTAAAAAAATCTTATGCTGATAAATGGAAGAGATTCTGTGCTTGGAATCGAACACAAGGAACTGATACAGCAGAACCAAATATTCCTCAGATATTACAATACTTAACTGAGATGCTTGACAAAGGCCTATCTGTTTCATCAATTAAAATTCATGCCTCTGCCATTTTGACTCAATACAATACAGAGCCACTAATCTTTTCTTATCCTTTACTAAAGCAGTATCTCAGAGAAGCCAAAAATTTAAGGCCTCCTAGATCATCACCAATACCTGCATGGGACCTCAATTATGTGTTGGTAAAGCTCACCCTGCCTCCAATTGAACCAGCTGCTACCGCTGATATAAAGTTCTTATGGAAAACAGCTCTGCTTACTAGTAATTACTTCAGCAAGAAGAGTTTCAGAGCTACAGGCCCTCATGGCTGTAGAGCCTTTTATCATATTTTACCCAGACAGGGTGTCTCCGAGGACAAATCCTTCATTTATGCCTAAGGTGGTTTCCAGTGTTGCTCTTAACCAGACTATTCTTCTGCCAACCTTTTACCCAAATCCACAAAACAAGGGGGAGAGAATTCTGCATTCCATGGACATGCACAGACAGGTAAGATTCTACTTGAGCAGGACTAAAGCTCTAAGAAAAACTGAGCAATTACTAGTGGCATATGCTGCAGGATCAGAAGGAAAGGCTATTTCAAAGCAGACTATTTCAAAGTGGATAAGCCACTGCATTCGCTTCTGCTACTTACACCATGGTAAACCTGTGCCCAAGGGCATTAGGTGTCATTCCACCAGAACTGCAGCTACTTCAGCCTTTTTCAGAGGAGCACCAACCAAAGACATTCTAGAGGCTGCTACTTAGAGTTCTGTTCACACCTTTACAAAGCATTACCATTTGCCTTTCTACTCTAAGTCCAGGGCAGGCTTCGCCACTGCAGTTCTGCAGGGCCTTATAGCCACACCTAATGCTGTTTAGCTCCAGCCACCCAACCATAGCTTTGGGATTCTACCCAAATGTAATGACTGCAACAGTGAAACACGAAGAACATAGTACAGTTGTGTACACTTACCATAAATGTAGATGTTTGAGCCTATTCACTGTTGGAGTCCAGGTTACCCTCCCGCCATCCCCCTTTCATTCTGGAGTTTATCTTTCCTTTTCTATCTTCTACAACCTATGTGGTGTGTGTGCTTGTAGATGAAGGTAAAGTTTAAATTGATACATGTATTTATATATATATATTTTTGCTACCTTTTTGGGGGCACCTGACATCTGGGGCAAGAAAAACTAAAGAAAATGATGGCTGCAAGTTTTATACCCCTGACGAACTGACGTCATGGAAGAGGAGACAGCAACCGACGCATGACCCAAGACTTTGGAATTCAGGCAGACTGAGGGCACCCTGCCAGCAGATTACCCAAATGTAATGACTGCAACAGTGAATACACTCGAACATCTACATTTATGGTAAGTGTACACAACTGTACTTCGGAGCTCCTGGTTTCCCCTGTCTGGCCAGGGAGACTTCACCCCTCCCAATTAGTCATTCTCCTCTTCCAACACCGTTGGCCTTAAAATCTTGGGACCCAGACTCCAGCAGTCAGATCCCAGTGAGGCTGAGTATTCCCCTTTTCTCGACCCATCAGGGTCCCTGGATTGCTCACCCCCCCCCCCCCAGACTAGAGCGAGCCCCGTGATGGAGAGCTCGATGATGGGTCCCTTCCCCTTGGTGCCTCAGCCTCTGATAACTCTGGACTGGTGTCATCTGAGGATCGTGATGCTGTTTCAGGGCTTATTCTTTCTCTCTGGGGGACATCCCCTTCTGAGATTGAGGATGGGACCGCTTCCAGCCCCTCAGCTTTCCGGGTGGTAGAGAGTACCTTCTCCAAGGCAGGAGTTTTATCTACTGGTCCTCCGGGTCCATCCCTGCCTCTCTCTACTTTGGCTAATGAGGCCTCACATCCTGTCCAGGGTCAGCCCTCCCGTTTGAGCCTTCAGGGGGTTTTTTCCTCTTGAAGAGTCCCTGCTTTTTCTGAATCCTCCCAGAGCCCCCCCGCAGAGGAGATGCATCGTAAGAGAGAGTGCAAGAGGAGGAGGCACTTGGACTCCCCTTCGGAGCCCCTCACCGGGAACACAGACCTCAATGATGTCTCCTTTGGGGCATCCTTGAAATCTTGAAACAGAAGTGCGGATGGTCTCCCCAACCACTGTCTTCGGAGGAGTCCTTGTTTTTGAAGCCTTCAGGACAGGCCTGTCTACTTCCTGGGTGTCCCTGTCTGCTGATGAGTTTGTAGATTTGATCACCAGCAGGGTGTGGAAGGAGCCCGACACTATGGAGCCAGTCCCAAAGAGAGCATACAAATTCTTTAACCCTCTTGCGGACCATCCTTTCTGGAGCAAAGGAGATGGTCGATGCCATCACGGTTGCTGCTGCCATCAAGAAGGAGCTGGCAAAGCAGAGCTCCAAGATCCATCCCCTAAACAGGGAGTCCAAGGCGATAGACCATCTGGGGAAGCATGTGTATACCTCATCTACCTTTGGACTGAGGGCATTTAGTAATTTGGCATGCTTTACCTGCCTCCAGTTATTGCTGATGGAGGACTTTATGTAGGTGTCCACCAAGCTGTCTACTCTGACATCCCTTGTGAACTCCTCAATGAGGCTAATTTCCAGTGCTGCAGAAGCTATTTCTTGAGCAGCAGGTACTATCATCTCTGAGGCATCATTCTTGGTTACGTTTATGCAGGTTTCTGTAACCCTTCAAAACATCCTTTACCAATGCTCCCTTTAGTTCTACCCTTTTTGGAGCTTCTGTGAAGCACACTTTGACCTGCAGTGAGCAGGAAGTGAAGACTTTGTCTGCTGTCAGGATCAAGTTTTCTATTCCTCAGTTCCTCAGAGGTCCTTCTTTAAAACCCAGTAAGTAAGAAGATGTGGTTCTAGAAGTCACAGTCTCCCTTCCAGGATGCTCCTGGTGACTCCTTTTCCAGAGGCAGAGGTAAAGGTTTCAATGGCCACTGCCATCCTAGAGGTAGGGGGGGTGTCCGCATAATCAGGGCTCCAGGGAACCCTTCTGTGAGCAGCCCTGTCAGCACTCCTAAAGCTTTTGCTGACTGCTGTGCCCTGGAGACAGTCATGAGTCGCATTTCTCTGCACCCACTAGCCTGGAAAAACATTACCTTGGATCAGTGAATTTTAGACATCGTTTCCATGGGCTCTTTCATTCCCTTTTTGGAACCCCCTCCCATAAGAAGTTACCTCCTCGACGTTCCACCCAGTCAGAGGGAGTTGGCCTTTAAAGAAGTTCAACAACTTCTTCAAAAAAGAGCCATCTAAGAGGTCCCAGCACAACGAAGAGGATCCAGTACTTATTCTTTCTTCTTTTTAGTTCCAAAAAAGGTATATGGGACCTGCATCGTATTTTGGATCTCAGCAAGCTCAGTCTTTCAGTCAGAAAGTTCAAGTTCTGGATGGTCACTGCTCTGCCCATTTTGCATCTCTTATGCAAAGAAGATTGGATGTGCTCAGTAGATCTCCAGGATGCCTACTATCACATCAAGATAAAACGGCATTCCAGGAGATGTCTTCACTTCTGGCTACAGGCCAGTCACTTCCTGTTCAGAGCCCTACCCTTTGGTCTCACCAATGCTCCCTTCCTGGGTGTTTACCAAATGCATGGCAGTGATAACAGCTCATCTGTGGCTGCAGGGGTTTCAGTTATTTCCGTACCTTGACGATTGGCTCTTCACGGCACCTTTGAGGCATCGACTGCTACAAGCAGTCCATTATGTTCTTGCCCTCTTTGATCATTGGGAATCACTGTCAACCTTCCAGTCTGGTCCCACACAACAGTTGGAGTTCATAGGAGTTATTGTTAGACTTCATCTCAGAGAATGCAGCATTAACTCTATGCAAGGTTCAGTTGATCTGGGAACAGGTCATGCAGATCTTAGACCTGTCACATCCCCCAGTTGACTTGGTTCTTCGAGCCCTTGGATCCATGGTCTCGGCCATTCATCCCATTCCCCTGTCAAGGTACCATATGCAGATGTTGCAGTTTACCTTAGTGGTTCAATGGTCAGGTCGGTCTCAACCCATGTCCATGATCATAAAGCTAATGCTTGTGTGCAGGCAACACCTTTTTTGGTGGCTTCAATCTCTGGATCTCATTCTAGGCAGGCCCTTTTCATTCTCTCCGCCCAATGACACGATGGCCATGGATGCTTCCCTTTTGGGGTGGACGAGGTATTTCCAGGGGAAGACTGTCCAAGATGTGTGGTCGCCCATAGAAACCAAGTTGCACATAAAAGTCCTAGAGATGAGAGCAGTTCTTTGTCATTACAAGGATTTCAGGACTGCCTCCCTGTGGGAACAGTTGCAATTCAGGCAGACAACATGGCTGTGGTCTGGTATGTCAACAAATGGGGGGGGGACACTATCTTACCCATTGTACAGAGAGGCCATAAGAGTGTGGGAATGGGCGATGTCCTCCGGGCACTTCCATCTTGCAATGCATATACGCGGAGACTCCAGCATGTTGGCCAACAAGCTCAGCAGATCCATATTGAATCCTCACAAGTGCTTCCTCAATCCCACAGTGGTGAAGCAGATTTTTGACCATTGGGCCTATGTTGTTCCTACCTATTTGCCCTCCCCAGCCAGCCACAAATGCAGCAGGTTCTTCTTCCGATCACACCTCCGCTCCGAGGTAGTCACTGAGGGATGCTGTAGTCCATGATTGGCCTTCGGGTCTCCTGTACAGCTATCGTCCTGTCCCTCTAATTCCCAAGGTTCTTCAGAAAGCGCAACACCCGAGGACATCCTTCTCCTCATTGCCCCTTTCTGGCCCAGTCAACTATGGTTCCCCTTCATCAGGTCTCATCTGAATTATCTGCCCTGGGTACTGGATCCTCAACAGGATCTGATCTCCCATACTTCCGGGCTTCCTCTCCCAAACTTTCTTACCCTTTATCTACCTGCATGGTTTCTCCAATTACAGTGATTTTAAAGCAGTCCAGGCTGGCATCTCCCATCAAGTGTATTATTCTAGCTTCCCAGAAACCGTCCACCAGAAAGGTTTACTGTAGCAAGTGGAAGAGGTTCTTGATCTGGGCCAAAAACAGGAATCTGGATCCCTTTTCTGCTTCTGTTTCTGATTTCCTTTTGTTTTTGTCCTCCCTTTTCCAAGCGGGAGAAAGTTTTTCTATGATCAAGCTTCAGTTGGCTTCACTTTCTAATTTTCACGAGAACAGTGAGCCTACGTTTTCATCTAGGTTTTGCAAGTCATTTATGAAGGGGGGGTCTTCCTGCTTAGACCACCGATTAGGAATCCCTCACCTCCTTGGGACCTTACATTAGTTTTGCAGTCTCTGACTAGGAGTCCCTTTGAGCCTGCTAGTTCTTGCGAACTCAAATTGCTGTCTTGGAAAACGGCCTTCCTGGTTGCTATAACTTCAGCTAGCAGGGTTTCTGAACTGCAAACTCTTTCTGTTGCTGCTCCTTAAATGATTTTTCACAAGGACAGAGTTTCTGTCGGGACAAATCCCTCCTCCTTGCTCAATGTTACTTCTGAATCTAATCTAAACCCATGTATTCGGCTACCAGTGTTCTTTTCTAATTATTCCAACAAAGGAGAGTACATTCTACATTGGATGTACACAGTTAGTGTTCTACCTAAATAGGACCAAAGGATTTCGCAAGTCAGAACAACTCTTTTTAGCTTTTTTCCCAGAACAGACGTGGTCTCCTGGTTTCTAAGGTCACTATTTTTAAATGGGTCTCAAGCTGCATCTCCACAGTCTGACAATAGGCATCTTGAAGTTCTAGGAAGAACCAGGGCTCATTCTATGAGGTCCATGGCTACTTCCTCAGCCTTTTTGGCCAAGGTTTCTATTGATGACATTTGTACTGTTGCCACTTGGTCTTATTCTCCTTTTATCTCATTACAGGCTGGATTTGATTTCTAGGAGCAGGGCTTCTTTTGTCTCCACTGTGCACTTGCATGCCCTTCCTTGAGGCCTCCCAGGATAAATGGTAGCTGGGGACTATGATCCTATGATGATGAGTGATGACTGGGATAACATCAGATAGAGATATGTGCTTACCATAACCTAGCATCTGTTATCCTGGGTCATTATTCATCACATTTTCCTCCTGCCAACTCCTTACCTTTTTGGATCTTGGAGGAAGTTCTTTTTGTCAGGTCCCAGACTCTTTCCTTCCAGTTTTGCAGAAGTAGACTTTAGGACTATGTTAGCAAACTTGATATGGGGCTTAGAGGGGAGCAGGGCCTTATGGGAGGAGGAGGAGCTAGAGCCTTGTTTCTGTCTGTTGCATGTTGCTGGCTCATTTCAGATATTGGATCCTAGACCCTATGGTGATGAATGATGACATAGTATGGTAAGAGCATAACTGTTTTTGTGGCTGTTTTTTTAGAGAATATTTTCACTTTGAGAGTACTTATATTATTTGGTGTCACTCTGGCCATTTCTGAAAACCTTGCTGCATTGGTCAAACCCGACCATTTGTATTGGTATCAATTTTACGAAGCATAATTGGGTACCCTGGTAAGAGCCTTAGAGTAGCTCACTTTGAAGTATTTTGATGGCAGTATCTACAATGTAGTCTGGCAAGAGGGGGGGGATATAGCTGGTAAATCTGTGCCAACTTTCTGAGGTGTTTGAGATTTGATTATTACACACACAAATTGTGTGTGTGTCAGCTATTTAGAGCAGGGACACCGAGAGGGTGGTGGGAGACTTTGCTTGGAACACTCTGCTGAGGACGCAGTTCTACAGCTGTGTCAGTGGGGAGTCTTATTTGGGGCCTGGAGAGAGAGGGGGAAACCCATCCCCAGGACGGAGCGTGTTCCCTGTGTGCTCTTAAGAGAAATTCTGCATGGTGCAGAGAGCTGCATCTGAAAATGTACTGTGTGTGTATTTTTGTCCTGAATGAGCATCCGTGTTGAGGATTGAGACTCGATCACTGGCCCAGAGCAAGGACCGTCACATATTATATGGCGTGTGATGTTTTAATGCATTCAGCAATTTGAAAGGTGATGGTAAGTGAAATATTAGCTTGAGAAACTGTGAAAGGTTAATGATATAAA
Source organism: Protopterus annectens (assembly GCF_019279795.1). Taxonomy (NCBI): domain Eukaryota; kingdom Metazoa; phylum Chordata; order Ceratodontiformes; family Protopteridae; genus Protopterus; species Protopterus annectens. Next base: position 780,018,201 of record NC_056746.1, on the reverse strand, counting down.
CAGTAAACTTAAACTGAAAATACCTTAAGTTAGTAAGGTATATATCTAGTGAGTTTTGTTTTAGTTCTAGTAGACAAGTCAAAACTAAAAACAAAGGAAAAAAAACGGATGAAACAAGGGGCAGTCCTGACATACTCCCATTTTTTTTTTTTTTAATATTTTTATTGATGAGCTATATATGTAAAGAAAATAGGGAGGGGAAACAAATGGAATTAACTAGGTAATGTTTTCTTGGAAATTGTTTTTGAAATAAGACAAGTTGATGGTCCGGTCCACTGTATCAAAAGCTTAGAATGCAAGAATTGCATAAAGAAACAGTCTTTGGAGATGCCTGTATATTTAAGCAGTGTTTAAATTGTGTTTGTCACCATTATTCTTCTGATTTGGGTTTAAGTTATTAAAATATGTTATAATACAAATATTTATAAGTTTTATAAACAATTATTAACATTTTTATTGTTAGCAGGATGTGTGAGTAATCCAAAATAATGCTGGAATCCGCATTCATTTCTAAGTTCTGGGAACGTAAACTGTGGGAAACACAAACTTAGTCAAGTATATCTGCATTTTGAACTTTAAATCAAAGTTTATTTAACCTGTTGCTTTTTGATAAAAACTCATCCATAGTTCTGTCAAATCATGTGACAGGAGAAAATCCCACAGTAAAGCCTCATTACCTTGACACCTAATGGGAATAACTTGTCTAAATGAGTACTGAAAACTCCAGCTAGAATAAAGTACCCCCTCCACACACACATACACACAGACGCACGCACTTAATAATCATCCAATGAAGCTTTTTAAAAAGTTGCAAAAGCCATGAAAAGTACACAAACTCTAACAGTTCTAAACTGTTTACAGCTAAAAAGAAACTTAAGTAACATTCTCTCTTCATCTTCTTGAGATATCCTTCATTTGTTTACTGTCACAGTATTGCTCACGTAATGAAAGTATCATGTCAAGAAATAACGTATGGCCAGTATACCAAAAGTTGGGCACAGTCTTACGCTATACATCTGATGCGTGATCTAGGCATGAAGAAACATGCTGGTACAATCAGTAAGAGAGATGCTACGTCTATCAGTGAAGTCTGTTTATACCATAATGTTATGCCATATGGCCATTTCCATTGTGACTGAGCAGGTAAGTATCCCAGCTGGAAAATTTCTTGCTTCACTAAATTTTTACTAAAAGAGCAGTAAATGTGATGTTAATCATATACAGTGGTAAGGGGCCTTTTCCCCAGTCACTGCCATTATGGGATTCTGCGCAGTTTTTCCATGTTCAGTATTTTGTCAGTTGACCTCTTCGGATTTCAGAGAAATTTCATGAACCCAGGCAGATACCGTACAAACACCAGCATTCTAAATGCCTTTTTTGACATCGGCCTAATTGGGTATTCTGATTGTAATTCTTTCATCTCTAAAATCATTAGGAGCTGTTTAGCCTCCCTCTCAATATTTACTTAGAAGATCAGAAACCCGAGGAACATGTCTGAAGTAAGATGGCCTCTGAATCTTCCCTGTCAGATGTTTCTCTATAGCCACAGAACAAAACTTAAGAAGTCAAAACCTTCAAAAGTTTTTTTTTTTTTTTTTTTTTTTTAATCCAGATTTCTCTGTTATAGCACATAATGAGCCCTTAGATCACCCAGTTTCTGCTGCTGCTATCGCTGCTGTGACTGTCAGATGCCAACAGGGCATGGGTTTCTAATACCATGACAGGAATGGACCCCATCCCTAAGTCAAAGTATGATTAAAGTTCATGAAATTAATATTGTTTCAGTCTTTGATATTCGCCAGAAGTGCTCTTCACTCAGTGTGCCCAGTAATGATTCCTCTTGCAATTCATATTTATTTATTTATTTTACATTTGTTGACTGGGATAGTCTAACTGGATTTATGTCCATTTTCAGTAGAGTGATAAGCTCCAAGTGATTATTAGACTAATAACATACAGGTACTAGTTGTTACACAGTTAAATACTACAAATTTTAAACAGTTCAGGAATATTCACAGTTTATACAAAAAACATGTTACAAGCATTAGATAAGATATTTTAAACTTTATGTACAAGACGTCATTAATAACTAGAAAGTAATTGTTAAACAAATGCATACTTCAAGTTTCAACAGTTCAGGAATGCTCACAGTTTAAACAATACTTGCTGCCTGCCTTAGGTAGGATGCTTTAGAATTATATGCAGAATAATTTAACTAGAGATAATTTAAAATACCTATTAGGATAAGATATGTTTTTGCCAAGGATAGGCCTTGATTTAAAAAGACATAGAGCAGGAATTAGGTTTTAAGAGAGGGTATTTGGGATATAGTATGAGATTAGTCTGGATTTGTACAGGGACATAACCAATGGGTTTTAAGATAGAGTTTCAGATTGTGTTTAAAAAGTGTAAATGACAACAGTAATGTATGTTCATGGGGGAGTTGTTTCCAATACTTTCCAACTGCATTTGAGAACAGAGCATCTCCTGCCATGTTGTTATATTTACATGTTGATACAAGTAGTTTATTAGATGAGCGTAAAGTTGAAAGGTTCTTATATTGGGTAATGAGACTAGCAAGTGTTGGGATATTGGTAGGTTGGAAAAGGGTTTTGTGCGCAATGATGAGTTGTTTAAAGTGAATCTGATTCAGAAGCTCTAACCAGCCTAATTGTTTCAGATTATGGCAGTAATGGTATATGGTTTTACATGTGTTTGTAGCATGTCTGACACTGACTGTAAATTCTTTGTTAGATCCTTTGCTCATACTACTATTGACTGTAAATTCTTTATTAGATCCTTTGCTCATACTACTATAGGAACTGTCTGGATGTTCGTGTTTCACTGTTGCAGTCATTACACTTTGGTTATCCTGCTGGCAGGCTACCCGCAGTCGGCCTGAATTCCAAAGTCCTGGTCCGATGGTTGCTGTCGCCTCTTCCCTGATGTCAGTGTGCCAGGGGTATATAAGATGCAGCCGACGCCATTTTCTTCAGTCTTTCTTGCCGCGCGGTGCCCGAAGCAAAAGCAGTTTGCAAGTGCCGGTCGGCCGACCCCTGAAATTTTCATTTTCGCGTTTCAGAACCTAAGTCTTCAACTAAAAGCTAAGTACCCCGTTGGGGAAACTTTTTCTTGCTCCTTACCAATGTCAGTAAAAGTTAATAATTGCATTATTTGTGGGAAGCAAATACTTCATAAGGATTTTCATTTGTACTGTATTCCTTGCCTAGACCCTGATCATAATGTACCTTGCTGTCGGTTTTGTGCTAGATTTAATCAACGCACTATTAAATGTCGGTACATTTTTGCTTCTAAGTATTTTGGCTCACGATTTAACTATCCAGAAATGACATCGGTTAGCAATCCAACTACCGGAATTCCAAAAAAAATGCAAAGCTAAGAGGCCTAGGCAAGACATTCATTATGAATCTTCTGATCAGGATTCTATTTCTTCTGATCCTTCTACTGAACAGGATTTATCTATGCCTATTTATGAGGACTCTGATGCAGAAGATTGCGTTCCTTCTGCTTCTCCCCCTGAGGATTTCTCTTTCGGAGAAGCTTTACGTACCTTAAGAGAACATTTCCACTGGGAAAGTCAGGATTTTTCTGAATCTAAAAAGAGACTTAGGGATTTTCTTCTTCTTCCTCAGCATAGTCCTTTGGCTATACCTCCTGTTCTAGATGTTGTTGTTGATGTTTTTTCAGAATCTAGTATGACTCCTGATTCTCTGCATCCGGCTCCTAGTAAGCCAGACAGATACTACAGGGTTCCTGACTCCCACAAATTTCTTTTCAAAAATCCTACTGCTGATCCTGAAACCATTTCTCAGGGTCCCAAGAGCATTAAGGCCTCTACTGCTAAAAATCCCACCCCTTCTGATAGAGATTCCAGGGCACTGGATAGATGGGGTAAGAAGGTTTTACATGTCTGCCACCTTGGCAATCAGGGCTTTAAACTGTCAATATGCTTAAATATCAACAGCATATCATGGGACTATTTAAACAGAAAATGATGTTAATCTCTGACTGTGTGGAAAATAAAGATTTGCAGGATTTATTACATTCAGCTGAACAAGTTGGAAAACATACTTTGCAATGTGGTTTTGATTCTTTGGAGGCCTCTTTCAGGGCTGCCGTAACTGGATCTGTGCTAAGAAGGCATGCTTGGCTCAAAGAACAAACTCTGCCTGACCATGTTAAAGCAGAATTGTTGGATGCTCCTTTACAACAGGACTGTCCTTTTGGTAATAAGGCTGAAGTAGTGTTAAAAAAGATGGAAGATAAAGCTAAATCTATGCGAACTGTGAAAGATTTCTTACAAGTGCAACCTCCAAGATTTAGTAGGCACCTAAGAACTGGTCCTTTCCAGTCCCCTTGAGAGCCACTCAAGTCAAATCAAGACATTCCAAAGGCTCCAGGTTTCAGTCACAAGGAACTTTTAGAACAAAACAATGGGGTGTCTTCACCTCCAAATCTGGAAACAACAAGGCACCTCCCTATGGTAAACAGTCTCAATGACTTTCCTCTACATTCACCAAGCACTTAACTTTTAGCCGCCCCTTTGGGGGGAAAACTGGCACTTCATGCATGAAACTGGCAACTTATTACCCAGGACAAATGGGTTTTCAATATAGTATCCCAGGGATACAGATTTCATTTCCACATGTAGCCAATCCCAAACGGATGGCCAAATCTGCCCCCAAATCAGTGGGCAGAGGCCCAGAAACAAGTTCTGCCCCTAATGAACATGGGGGCTATTCAGCCAGTACCAGAAGAGGAAAAGTGACAAGGTTTCTATTCAAGACTTTTCCTGGTACCCAGAAAAGACAAATCATGGCATCCAATTCTGGACTTATTTACTCTAAACACCTTTCTGGACATTCCAAAATTCAAGATGCTGACTCTTCAACAGTTACTACCCTTGCTAGGCAAAGATGCCTGGTTGGTAACTCTAGACTTAAGAGGCTTACCTGCATATCACAATCAGGGAATCTTGCAGAAGATACCTCCACTTCAAAGCAGGCTACTTGCATTACCAGTTCTCTGCACTGCCCTTTGGCTTATGTACTGCGCCCAGGGTCTTCACAAAGTGCCTGGCACCAGTAATTGCATTTTGCAGGCAAAGAAATATTCAAATATATTCATACCTGGACGATTTTCTAATTCAGGCAGAAAACAAGGACATTCTTCTAAAGCATCTGGCGTTTGTAAAAAGGGTTCTAACTTGTCTAGGGTACACCATAAACGAAAAGAAATCACAACTGGTACCCTCTCAAACAATTACATTCCTGGGTGCAAGCTTGAATACAACTGCCCAGATGACTTACCTTACACCCAAAAAGCAAATTCAGTTGGTGACTTACTTCAAACAGGTGGCCACAAAAACCCTGCTATCTGCAAGACAAATTCTGCAAGCCTTGGGGTTCATGGCCTCCTGCATTCTTCTAATTCCATATGCAAGACTGCATATGTAGAAACTTCAATGGTACTTAAAAAAATTTATGGAGTCAACATTGTCACAGCCTGGAAACAATTATTCCTATTATACCTTGTCTGCAGCTAGAGTTCCTATGGTGGGCAGAGGCCTGCCACCAAAACAAGGGACTGCCATTCACTCCACCCCCTGCTGCCCAAACCCTAACTGCAGACGCATCAGACTATGCTTGAGGGGGTCATCTGGCAGGAAAGTGCATTCAGGCAAATGGAGCCCAAATCAAATACACCTACATATCGATCAGAAAGAGATGCTAGCTGTACAGAATGCACTGACAGCCTTCAAGGACTACCTTCATCCAGGACAACTAATGATAAAGACAGACAACACCACAGTTATGTGGTACATAAACAATCAGGGGGTACACATTCCTACCCCCTTTGCAGACTAGCCATGGTATTGTGGAACATGGTCTTAACCTATCAAATACAGCTACAAGCTCAATTCCTGCCAGGATAGCTAAATACTCTGGCAGACGAACTAAGTAGAAATCTTATAGACCCACACGAATGGAAACTGGAACCACAAGTTTTCAACATGTTGACACGCAAATGGGGGAGCGCAGACATAGATCTTTTTGCCTCACCCCGGAAATATCAGTTGGACAAATTCTGCACAATAATTCATCACAAAAAAGCTTGGAAAGTGGATGCTCTATCATTCAGCTGGAAAAATCTATCAGTCTATGCATTCCCCCCTTACTAAATGTCAGACAAGACCAACCAAAAATGATTCTGATTGCTCCAGACTGGCCTCGCCAATACTGATACCCACTCCTGCGCAATGTGTCACACCTTCCTCCATGGCACCTGCCTCAGACACCTTACCTACTGCCTCAGCAGAACTACCAAATTCTGCACACTCAGCTCCAAACTTTGAATCTTGCAGCATGGCTAATCAACTAATTTCACCCTTGGCATCCCTCAGCAAACCTGTGATGGATGTCATTTTGGAGGCTAGAAGGCCTAGTACTAGAAAATCGTATGCTGACAAATGGAAAAGATTCTGTGCCTTGAACCATTCACAAGGAATAAGCACAGCAATGCCCAATATTCCTCAGATTCTGCAATACTTAACTGAGATGCTTCACAAGGGCCTATCTTTTTCTTCCATAAAAATCCATGCCTCTGCCATTTCAGCTCATTACAACACAGAACCCTCCCCTCTTCTTTCATCCTCTGCTAAAGCAGTATCTCAGAGGGGCCAAAAATTTAAGACTTACCAGGAGAGCACCAACTCCTGCATGGGACCTCAATTTTGTTTTGGAAAAACTCACTCTCCCTCCTTTTGAGCCAGCTGCTACTGCAGACCTACAATTTATCTTCTGGAAAACAGCTTTCCTTTTAGCAGTCACTTCAGCTAGAGGGATTTCAGAATTACAGGCTCTTATGGCAGTGGACCCTTTCATTATTTTTCATCCAAACAGGGTGGCTCTCAGGACCAATCCATCTTTCATGCCTAAGGTGGTATCCAGTGTGGCTCTTAATCAGACCATTCATCTGCCAACTTTCTTTCCCAAACCACAGAACAAGGGTGAGCGGATTCTGCATTCATTGGATGTACACAGACAACTTAGATTCTACTTAAACAGGACAAAAGCTCTAAGAAAATCTGTACAACTATTGGTGACATTTGCTGCAGGGGGCAGAGAGAAAGGATATTTCAAAGCAGTCTATTTCCAAATAGATAAGCCATTGTATTAATTTCTGCTATATGCACCATGGTAAACCTATCCCCAAGGGGATTAGATCTGATTCCACCAGGGCTGCATCTACCTCTGCAGCCTTTCTCAGAGGGGTTCCTACCAGAGACATTCTAGAAGCTGCTACCTGGAGCTCAGTTCATACATTCACCAAACATTACCATTTACCTCTCTTCTCTAAATCCAGAGCTGGCTTTGCCACTGCTGTCCTGCAGGGCCTTATAGCTGCTCCTAATGCTGTATAAATCCATCCTCCCAACCATAGCTTTGGGAATCTACCCAAATGTAATGACTGCAACAGTGAAACACAAAGAACATAGTACAGTTGTGTACACTTACCATAAATGTAGATGTTCGAGTGTATTCACTGTTGCAGTACTGGTTACCCACCCTCCAGCTCCCTGTTTTTCTCTTACTATACCTCTCCTTTCTTTTACTATGCTTAAAAGCCTTTTTGGTGTATTTGCTTTTGTTTGGAGGTATATGTTTTGTGTTTGAAATTATGTGTATGTATGTATGTGTGTGGATATATATATATATATATATATATATATATATATATATATATATATATATATATATATACACACACACACACACATATATATATATATATATATATATATATATATATATAAAAAACTGATGTAATGGCGTTGGCTGCATGTTTTATACCCCTGACGACCTGACGTCATGGAAGAAGGGACAGCAACCAACGCAGGATCCAAGACTTTGTTAATCAGGCTGACTGAGGGCAACCTGCCAGCAGACTACCCAAATGTAATGACTGCAACAGTGAATACACTGGAACATCTACATTTATGGTAAGTGTACACAACTGTACTTTTCATATCCTGTACCTTTAAAGTTCTTATTCTTTCTTTTACTTCTATCCATTTAGCATCTTTGCTATGTTCCACAGGATCTTCATAGATACTTCTCCAATGTGTCTCTACTTCCTCTTTTTTGGCAGTCTTTGAATTCCTTTTACTTTATTTCCCAATTTTCTATAAATCTTTTTTGGGTGAAAAATAAATTGCTTATTTTGTACTTTTTCCTTATATTTATTTGTGTATCTTCTAAGTTTTTCCATCTGTGGTGAAATTTTTAGTTTATTTGTGATAGTGCATGATCCTGGTCTGTTCTAATACTGTGCATTGCTTTAATCACATCTATCTTTCGTAGTATTTTTGTTGATCTATTCCCTCTTCTATAGTCTTCTAACAGTGACCCTTCTTGTCTTAATTGCTTTATAGTTTTCTCTATTCAATACTTCCATGATGGTATTCGATTTTTCCCCTTCCTTTCTGTCACTACTCTATGCTCTTGTGGTAGAACTTTATCCGTTATTAATTTAGCAGCACAGTAGTATATCCTGTTTACTTCTGTTATATCATGTGGATCTCTATGGACAGTCTTAATTACGGCATTCATTTGTTTTATCAGACTTCTTACTTTTTGGGTTTTTATTGACCTTCTGCAGTCTATTTCTCGCATTGATCTTAGTATATCTATCTATGTCCATTAAATCAAGCAACTCTTCTCTTAGCTCATTTTATTCCAAACTGAGGGCACATACCTCGTTTTCCATTTCCTGTGGGCATTCTATAGAAAATCTTCCAGTGGCACATCCTCTTCAATTTCATCCTGTGTCATCTGTTGCTCTGTCATATGGGAACTCACTGGCCTATCACTTTTCAACACTGACTGTCAGAGTTTCCAGTTTCCTGTTCCTTTCATTGTTGTCTATATTCACGTGAACATTTATACTGGTTTCCTGTGGAAGGTTCCAAAATGTCTTGATATAGCACCTGACCAATTGCTTCCTTTTCCACTGGTTTCCCCTTAATTTGGATGTCCATTGCTCTATTCTGTTGTGGTGCTTTCTGCATTCAATTTTCTACACTGAATCCTTCTCTTTGCAGCTACTCCATAACCTCAGTTTCTATTTGACTTCTCGATTACAATCCCTTTTTCTACTTTTCCTTCTTATTTTTTGTATTGTAAAGTTTTCCATATCTGAATTTTTTTGCCTGTATTTCTCTTCAAATGTCTTTGGTGCTGCTCTTTTTGTATTGGTTAATTTTGCTTTCTCTTTTGCATACAGATTACACCATATTAAATCTCTCTTCCTTTCCCATGTCCATATTTCTTCTTCACATGTCTCCTGATGATCTTGCTTTTCCTTATTTTTGGGACTCACTCCATCATGCTGTGATGTAGTCTGTGTTGGACCTTCAACATTAAATACTTCACTGTGCAGGCACTCCATAACTTCAACTTCTATTTTTTAACTTATGCTTTGCTAATCTTCTTTTCCACATTACATCTTTGTGATATTTTTTTTTATTGTGAAATTTTCCATATCTGTATGCCTTTGCCTGTAATTTCCCTTTGAATATCTTTGAGACTGCCTTCTCTGTATTAGTAAACTTGGCTTTCTCCTTTGCATAAATATTGCACCATATCAGATCTCTCTTTTTTCCCATGTTCATATTTCTTTTTTATATTTTTCAAATATATCTAGGTTTTGTTTATATTTTCGCACTTCCTGAGATGCTTCTCTTTCCAAACAGATCAAAGTTTCTTGATCTATATACTGTTTTTCAAAAATCTGTTGTATTAATGAATGCAAATTTTTTATTTGAAGCTTTTGACAGTTTTTCCTGCAAAAGTATTTTTCTTTCCTGTAATTTCTCTCTCAATCGTTTTGTATATCTTATGCCTGGAAATACTGGGCTTTTTACATAATAGTAACAATACATAATTTCTTTCTTATCCTCAATAGTCCACTCTGTCGTCTCTATGGCTCTTCTTTGGCCTATCACTTTTTGTGGACTGCTACTTCTACAACAGGGAGGCCATCTCTCTCCCTGGGCCTGGCCTGGCCCCATTGTAGGAATGTTTCCGTATTTTGAGGATTCTACACTGTCAATTTTTTCCAGTCCTGGCACCAGTGCGCCTACCAGGATTGGGCACTTTTTTATCCTGGGTCTTGTGCACCCAGCTATCTTTTTTGTTTTTGACTTACTTCTGTCCATGATATATGCTATATAAAATACAGTCTATAGATCAAGGTCACCTTGGTAAGATTTTGTGAACAAACAGGGTCCACCTCACAAAGGTACTCACCAAGACTTGAGGATGAATTCAATTTCAGCACTGCTACTCTTCTTTGCTTGCTGACTTTTCATCTCTCCTTTAGGACCCCTAGTCCTATATGTCTTATCAGATGGCCATTAAGTCAGTGAAAGTAAAATTTTGTCTGATTATATCAGAGAGACTCAAGGAAATTACAGAATTCTTGTCCAAGAGGAAGTCCCTTTTACCTTTGTTGTGGTACGTCAGGGAGCCGGATCCTCCTTGCTTAGTTAATACCAACAGTCTTAAAAAGAGAGAGAAGAAAACTAGGTATGCTTTGCCTTTTGCTACTGCTTCCCCAGATGAGCCACAGAAAGAGTGGTATGATTTTTCTTAAGTTCTCTTATGTCTTTAGAAGCTCCTGATTTTCCTCCCCTGCTGTTTCTTCTATTCAGAAGATAGTAAGAGGCACTTCTTTTTGAGGAAAAGAGGATGTTGAGGTATAATCTCTTGCTTACTCCTCTCAAATCCATTCTCCAATAGGCTTTGAGTAAGAGTGTGAGGGCAGTTTTTCCCCTAGCTACAGTTAGAGGAATTGCCCTTTGGGAACATTATTTTAAAAGTGAAGAAGCATTTTCATTAGGAAGAGAAAACAAGTTTCAGAGGTACAAAAGAGATGATACGACTTGCTAAGTATGGGTGTTACTAAGCCCTACAGGACACTTTCTTAGTAGCAGGCCTGAACCCAGAATCACAACCACCACCTCATAAGAAACCTGATAGTTTTATAAGGTGCCAGGTACTTGTATGTTTCTGTATAAAAATACCTGTTTGGATCCAGCTGTGCGCTGTCCACTCAGTCTGCAAAAGCAACTAAGCTTTTACCCTCTACTAATGCCTTGCCCAATGACAAGGATAGTAGAGCCATGGACAGGTTTCAATAGAAAGTGTACACTTCTTTTGCAATTTCTTTCCATGCCACTAACCATCAAACTCTCGTGTAGGTGGAATACTGAAACCAAAAATATTGAAAACTTTAAATATTGAAAATGGAAATTTGCTTTTTCCCATTGTTGGTTTATATAATTAGCAAGGTGTGCAAAAGGTTTTCGATATTTTGAGTTTTCAACATTTTGTTGTTATAATGGGAAGAAGCTTAGGTGCTTTGTCAAATTTTCCTGACCCAGACAGTAAATCTTCCCTTTTGTCTTTAATTAGCTTTGGTACTGAGTCTTTCAGAAAGTGTAATTACAATGCAGCTAATGCTTCTTCCAGTGTTGCAGCTATTGAGTCTGTGTTCAGGAAATACTCTTGGTAACATTTAGAGCCCCTGCTTATAGATGTCCAAGGCTAATTTGCTGGGTGTCCCCTTGGACAGGTAAAATTTCCCTTGTTCTGCAGCTACTGTGATTTTAAAGTGAACCATCAGAAGAGAGGAAAAATAATGAAGGACTTTAAGCAGTTGTTTCTCTCATGTGTACCCAAATTTCAAAGAAATTACATGGCACTGACATTCTAGCCACCTGTAATCCATCATTCCGTCATACCATCATCTTTTTCGTACCTTCCACTTGTTCTCCCATCATCTGCCATTTTACCTTGTTCACCCATCATCTGCCATTTTACAGTGCTTTTTTTTTTTTTTTTTTGCAATCTGATTTTTATTAGCATTTTTAAGGACACAAATACAGAATCAATTACAAGTCACACAATGCAAATAGTTTTAAAACAATTAAGTGAATACGTTTCATACAACCTGGTTAGGCACACATACAGTCAGTCCTGTATAACAAACAAAATATTAACCTTCATTAAACAAGTGATTAGGAGATTAACAGACAGAAAGGTAGCAAACATTTCTGACAAGTATTTATTTTGCAGGATTATGGAAGTGTATCAGTACGCCTAAAACCTATTTGATTTAACTATATGCAATATGTACACACGACTGTCACTGAATGAAAGGGTGTTAGTATAAGGAAGCTAGACGTTAGTGCTTTCACAAGGGTAGGAAAAGATATCGTAGGGGGTTGTATTGTTTGTGATCATTCGAGTTATGTTGGAGGTAGAAATTAAAGAGGAAAAGTATGTCACAAAATTAATGGTCCAAAAGAACTAGGGGAATTAGAGATAAGGGGGATATGATGAGGCCCACAGGAAGAGAAAAAAAAGGGGGAGGATGGAGGTCTAGCTAAAGATGGTGTTGATTAAGAGCATCTAGTAGGTTATTCCAATATTTCTGAAAATAACTTTTATTTTTGCTTGTTGTCTTAAGTTTACTTGCCAAAACATAGTTACCAGCCATCGCCTGGAAGTCATTCCAAGACTCTTTGGATCTGTCTAGCCAGTTTAAAGTAATGTAAGGTTTGAGAAGCTCACATAGTGTCACGATAATATGTTTAGTTTCAGATTTAAATGAACCTGGATAAATATTTAGTAACGCCATTTCCCAGGATAGGGTTGATTTCATATATCCCATTATCTCCAGTCGTGCTCTTAGGGAGCACCAAAGTTTGTACACATTTTTACAGGACCAGAAAATGTGGAGTATGTCTGCCACTGAATTAGGGCATGTTGGGCACATAGGTGAGGTGTTTGGGTTAATTTTGTTTAGGAATGACTGTGTATAATAGGCGTTATTTATCTTGAGCTGGGTATAGATTAGTTTTTTGAAGGGGGTTAATTTTGTTGTTGCATCAGTTGCATAGAGTTTTTGGCTAAGTGTAATTTCCCTGTTTTTTCCATCCCAGCATTGTCTTGGTGTTTTATTTTTGTTGCTAGTCTATAGACATTGGAAAGCATTTTAGTCCTTAATAGTAGTTGGGTTATTAGTGTCTGGTAAAGTTGGTGTTCCGGGGGGGGTTTACAGTGCATTTTTAAGCTCATTCAGCTGTGCACTCTCCCAGCTTCCCCTGTCCCAACACAACTCCAGCACTTCCTCTGAAGATGAGGGAAGATCTTTTGCAATCTTTTCCTAGCAAAGAGTAAACGGTTTTTGTTGAAAAAGAAATAGGTAAAATTTGAAACATATTTCACGGGACCTAAAGGTTCATTTGCTGACAAATCTTTCACTGTGTGATTGTCAGGTCCATCTCTGCTTCTATCCCGTTTTCTACCTTGGCCATTCCTGTCCCATTCTTTCTAGGAAATGTTCAGTCCATGCTCTTTTGAAGGCTGATAACTTCAGACAGATGGGTTTTCAACATTTTAAAGATTAAATTAGCATGGTATCTCTTTCTGTCCAGTTCTGGAGTTCCTCAAGTTCCTCCAAATCAGACACACCAGTTTTCACCAGCTGCAAGAATTTTATTATCAGAGTGCTATAAAAATAGTTCCAGATCACCAAGAGAAGAAGGGTTTCTATTAGAGTCTTTTATAAGTCCCAAGAAAAGAGAGCTTTAGGTGATCCTTTCTGGAGTTTAGCCCTCAACACATTTTGAACTCTGCAAGTCCTCAACACATTTTGAACTCTGCCAGAATTCAAGTTGTCGTCTCTTCAGTCTTTTTATACCAGTGATCCTTCTGGTAACTTTGGAACTCAAGGAAGCTTACCTTCCTATTTCAGTTATACATATCATAGAAAATTCTTAAGTTTGTTTGCCTTTCAGACTTCTAGGATGGCTGCATACTGAGTAACAGCTTAATTTCAGCTTTCCCATTGTGAAAACAGAAACTTTGAGAACTGATGAATTTGTGTTTTGGGTAAATTTTAGTTACTGGTTGGGAAGTGCACTGCCTGGATGCCAGCAAAGAAATTTTGATAACCTGAAAGAAAATCAGTCAAAACAGGTGATGAGAAAACTCTGGCTGGGAAGTATCAGGGTACTCTGCAAAAAACAAGGATAAAACTAATAACCTAAATCACAAATGTGGATATGTAAAATCAGAGGAATGAAAATAGAAACGAGAGTCCAGAGCCATGAGTAAAAAGTCTTTTTTACTCGTGGCTCCAGATTGTTTTGTTTCTACTTATGTTATTCAGCAAAAAGTAGTTCAAGTTCCAGCTTTGGTGTTAGACATTTCTTCAGTACTCGAGGAAAAAAAACAAGTCAAAAGTGCTAAGAGCTGACTAAAGTCAACTAAACACTGAAGGAGTCTGTCAACTCAGATAATCTACGTCTGAAAAGATGGAAGAAGCTTTAAACAGATATTCAGATGAGCTAATAAAAATGCAAAAAACAGAATTTGAAATGAAGAAAAAGCTTGTTGAATATGAGACTGCTCTTGAAGAGATGTTTCTAAAAATGGTAGAATTAGGTGACACAGCACATAGGGAAAACCTGAAATTTTCTAATGTAACAGAAAAAGTGGAAGGAACAGATTGTATTAATTTTATGAAAGCACAAATAATCAACTGGATTGGTTTTCCACAGCAGGAGTTGATTGTATGTGTGCTCCAAACCTGGCTGTGAGAAACTAGCCAAAATTTAATCCTATCAGCAGAGAGTTGATTCTGACAAAATTGTTGGAGAAGTACAAAATACTAAAAGTTGGAGATGGTAGAATGTTGTAGCAAATGCTTACACACTGAACACCAGGCAGAAGAGGAGTAAATTTATTCCAGCAATCAGGTAACTTATTCTCTCTCTGTAACACGACTGCTTCCCTTTCACCTGTATTGCTCCCTGGAACACGCACTCAGGATCGCAGACCTACACTCACTATTTTGAAGACTGCAATTGTACACTCTCTCTGTAATGTGACTGCTTCCCCTTCACCTGTATTGTTCCCTGGAACACTCGCTCAGGATCGGAGACCTACAATCACTATTTTTACAACTACACTGTATATCCTACCAAATGCCTGTATAATTTACAAGTTTTTTGCAATTAAAAACCTCTAGTCTGTTGACTCAGTGGTGTGTTTACTGACAGGATGTTATTGTTTTATGTATTCCCTCCTCCCACTCCCTTAAAATGTTTTTCATATTCCCTTGCTGGTCTAAAGACAAGTACAAGTGCGAAGACATTGTTAAAATAATTTTTACTTGAATATTCTCTAGCAGACTCTCTTTGCACTGACCTTGCATGGCATTTCTGAACTGATAGTTTTCTTTGATTTGATTTCCTGGTGTGCCTCGTGATTCTCTCCCAGAGTAACTGACATCAGTAAAAGCAGTCCCTCCCCCACTCAACCTTCTAACAGAGTTTACTTGTTCTCGGGAGGTTAGGGCACCATTTTTACATGTATCATGTAGGGTTTGTAGCAGGCTCCTGGCAACCCATACTAAGTGTGCTTGCCACATAAGTTTACTCACTTTAAAATGTCTTTTAATAGGTGTAATTTTAATTTTACCTTAAACTCTGCCTATTATTTGTTGTGAGAAAACTAGGATAAATGGTTTTAAGATTCAGTCTGCTCTTATCTAGTGTGCGTTCTCGAATGGTATCAGTTGTTAATACTTAATTTGTAACTACTTGCTACCTCTCAACATTTGCTGTTACCACTCCTTAATTTTTGCATATAGTAAATTGTGCTTTACACTAGAGTTTTTTTGTACATTGAAGTCATACTGCTGAAATCCACACTCACTTGCTTTTAATGTACTAAATTGCTTTTAATGAACATTCTCAGTGTTCACATTCTAATCTTATGGATGAAATCATGTTATTGCTGTTTCTATTTATGCATATAGAGTCATGCCTTGCATTGTTTTAGATGTACTGTTTGACTTCTCATAATTACAGTGTACTCTCCCTCTCTAATGGGGCTGCTTCCCCTTCACTGGCATTGCTCCTTGGAACACTCGCTCAAGATCGCGGACTTACATTCACTATTTTAAAGACTGCAGTGCATGTCCTACCAATTTACAAGTTTTCTGCATTTAAAAACCTGTAGTTTCTACACTCAGTTGTGTGCATACTAATAGGGATGCTGTAGTTCTAGGTATTCACTAGTCATACTGCCTTAAAATATTTTTCTTATTGCCTTGGTGGTCTAACTAAAAGTACAAATGCACAGGCATTGTTTAAATAATTTTTACTTCAAGTGAATATTCTCTAACAGACTTTCTGTTTGCACTGATCTTGCATGGTATTTGTGAACTGATAGTTTTCTTTGGTTTGGTTTCCTGGTCTGCCTCTTGGTTCTACCCACTTTATTTGCCCTTGCAGTGCTCGGGCTCACTCTGCTCCCCTACCCTACCCCCCATTTCCCACCCACCGCCACTACTCCTACACTTATACCTTTTAGCCATACCTGTACTTATAAAAATGCCAGTCCACACACCATGTCATTATATGTCCACCTATATTCACTTAATCACTCCTCCCTCTTAACTCCACCCTCTTTTAAACCCTTTACCCTTAGCTACAACCAGTCATGTACCACACCTTCACAAGCCCAATAGTTACTTCCTTATATATCACCTTATAGGTATACCAATCTACGCTATTCCCTTAACTCACTATTTTTCTCACCAGTATCAAACTTATCAGCCTTACGGAGTGCCCCTACCAATCACATACTCATTACTTAACATTCATATTTTCATATTTCTGTATGTATCTGTTCAGCTTACAGCCTTAACTCTATCTGTATTCCCTCTAAACCCTCTATGGTTACTACACTTCATATACACCCTATTCACATAGTTACTCAGATACATCATCCAAACTCTGTCCTTTACACCCTTTAATCTTCCCCAGACTAAAAATTATAGTTATAAACCATCACACATCAATCAATAGCATGCACCTTATAAAAACCACAAAATACCAACACCCACCTATCTATACATCCACATTCTCAACAATACTTTGTAGTGGTGATAGTCATAGTCAACCCAATCCTGGACCTACTTCAGCAAATTAGTCTTATCATCCAAACTCCTTAAAATCATTAAATATGGTCACTCTAAACTTCCAAAGTATTCAAAATAAAATCACAGACTTTCATGCCTGGACATCCCATATCAAACCTGACATTATTGCCACTTCAGGTACCTGTCTCAAACCTAACATAAAAGACTCTGAATTCCTCCCCCCAGGTTTTAACACTGTAAGACAAGATAGCACCTCTCCAATTCCCTATACAACTCTTTCTCTGACACCATTCCCCAATTCTCCATTGCCAAACTCCTCATATCATATCTAAAAAGTAAGTAAAACTAAAAAATGATGTATTGTACATTCCCCCAAGTAATAACATACCCATCCTTGCCTGGATATCTAGCACACTTAAGAATGAATCTATTATACTGGATGATGAAAATATTAATTGGTTGCACCTATGTATTAAATTCCCATTCAGCTTCTATAACTTCACCCAATTAATTACATCCCTAGGCAGATTCAACAGCTATAATAATGAGGACTCCATCCTAGACTGGATACTTGTCAGCAACCCTAACATCTCCTCAGCAGGTACTCTCCCAAATTGTCTTGGTGACCATCTCCTAGCTTGTTTGCTTAGAACATCCGAGTTTCTTCAAAAAGGACATCATTACAAACAAAACTCAGAGTTTGGCTAACTTTGATCCTCAAACATTCATCAGTCTGCTTATACATATGAAAGTTTTATCCTCACTAGCTTCATTTCTAGTAATATGTTCTAAAATAGACACCCTACAGTGAATTATTAAGGATCTCCCGAATATGCAATAATGAAGAAGAATTTCGCAAGGAAGTTAATAATACGACGGAAATGTTTATAAATAGAAAATATAATATGCAAGTGGTAAAGAGAAGTAAGGATGAAATATTTCAAAAAAGATATAATAGATCTCAGGCAAATAAGAAATGTGATATGATGTATAGTAATGATCACAGAGACACAGATAATATTTTTATGGTGTCCACATATAATATTTGTAGTGATGATATAAAAAGATGTATATTATATTTTTGGAGATTTTTACAGAACTTTAAAGAAATAAGTGGGATGACCAATAAAAAGTTAAAGTTTAGATGTTAAGTTGTCAATCTCGCCTTCATTCTTGCTGGATGGGTTCGGAGCCGATCCTCGGCTCCGACTCGGCACTTGCTTTAGCTTGAGAACTCCTTTTACCAGCTCGAGGCAACCCTATATCCCATGATGCAAGGCGGAACTACCTCCGATCTCGTTTGCCGCTTAGCGAAAGAGGTCTCCTTTGCCAGCTGAGGTAAGTAATTTTTTTGTCAAAAGAGAAAAAGCTTAGTTAGGGTTTTATTTCCCCCTTGTTTCCATTTTTATAGTCTGTAGTGTGTTACAGCCCACCCTATTCCCTTATAATTCAAAACTTTTTATTTCCTTTAGTATAAAAGTTTAGTTAGGCCTAAACCCCATTGGTTAATCCCTACCTGTGTGTTGTGTGTTAGGGGATTAATTGTGTGTGTTTGTTGGGGTTTGTGTGTGACTTCCTCCTAGGATTATGTCAAAGGAAGGCAAGGTCTCAGGCTTCAAGAAGTGTGACTCGTGCTGTCAGAAAATGTCTCTGACAGATGGTCACACTTCTTGTGTTTACTGCCTGGGGCCTTTGCACCTGCAGGACTCCTGTGCTTTGTGTCACTCTTTTAGCCAGAGAGTCCTGCAGGAATAGAGGAATAAGCTAATCCTCCGTGGCTTACTTAAGCCAGAAGGTTCTCCCTCTAAAACAGGGTCTGGGAAACCTTCTAAGCCACCGAAGGCTCAGGCTTCAGTATCCAAGCCTCCTCCGGTGGCTCCGGCTCCGTCGGAGCAGAGATCGGCTCCGGCTGGAACGGATCTATCTGCTTCAAAAGTAGTGAGTTTGGCACCGACTGGTTCCGACACCCGGTCTACTGTGGCCTTGTCGGCTCCGTCTGGAGCCGACACCTTATCCAGCATCGGAGCCGAGAAACCTTCGGCTCCATCTGGAATTCAGGGGACTTCGGCTCCGATGACTTCATCCCGAAAGAGATCTCAGTCCCCTTCGTTGCAGAGTATCCACTCGGCTCCGGGGTCTCTTTTGTCGGAGCGGAGCTATCGGAGCCGATCTTCGAGATCTTCCAGGCTGTCTGACCACGACTTAGAGAGGGTGGTAAGCAGGCTGTTGAAGTCGCAGGCACTGGCCCAAATGCTCCATAGCCCGTCTCAACAGACTTCGGCTATTGTCTCACCCCTTGAACTTCCTCCTCCGACTCCACACCAGAGTTCGGAGCCAGAGCTTCTCGGGACAGAGACTGTTTCGGCGCTGGAGCCGATGCATCCGTCGTCCTCGGCTCCGATCTCCTCCTTGAGGCCCTCCTTGGAGGGATCTGGTCGTCGGGTTTCCCTTGTCGGCTCCGAGGGGGCTAGTGGCATCGGACCCTTGTCCGACCCCGCTCTCCCTCTCGGGGCTTCGGCTTTGGTAAGCTCGGCACCGACATCGGCCTCGGAGCCTTCCCTCTCAGTGGAGCCGGGAATTCCTGTATCCTCGGATCGGGGATATTCCGGCCTCCCGGGGAGGGGAGCCTTTGAGGTGATGAGGAGTGTCCTGGCCTCTGAGCCAGGTCAACGGTCCATCCCTCTAGCTCCTCCCTCTTCAGTGCCTGTAGACGCCTCTTGCCAGCCTCTTGCTCTCAGGCCCAGGGATCCATCGCCCCAGGTTTCCCCATTGGGAATTTCCTCCTCTTCCGAAGTTTCTCCTGATCCAGCAAGTGAACCCCCTCGGAAGAGGACGTGTAAGAGGAAACACACAGACTCCCCCGAGTCTACTACATCGGATACCGACTTAGATGAGTCGGAGGGTTCCCCGATCCCCTCTGAGGATGTCTCCTTTTCAGACATCCTTGAGCTCCTCAAACAGAGGGGGAATTGGCCATCCATTGATCCCTCCGAGGATGAGTCGGTATACCTGGAGGCTTTTGGATCCGACCCTCCACCTCCTGGGTGTCTCCGCCTTCGACCCACTTATGCAGGTAGTGGCTCGGAAGGCGTGGCGCTCCAGATTCTGTGGAACCTGTCCCCAGGAGACCATCCAAATTTATCACGGCCCCTACGGACAAAGAGTTTCTTTCCAAGGGCATCTCTGTGGATGCTATGGTGGTGGCGGCCACTAAGAAGGAACTGGCGGATCCTTCAGTACCTGTCCATCCTCCTAACAAGGATTCTAGGACCATGGACAGGTATGGAAAGCGGATGTTTTCTTCAGCGACCTTTGCTATGCGTTCGCTGAACTACCTTTGTCACTTCACCAGGCTTCAAAGAGATATTCTCAAGGAACTGGGTGAAGTGGTCCAGGATCCTTCTGCTGCTGGGGCTCAAGAAAAGATTGCCTCACAGCTAGCAATCCTGAATTCCCTATCCAACTCCTCCATGCGGCTCATATCTTATGCGGCCGATGGAGCGAGCAGGGCTGCAGGCACAGGAGTTGCTCTTAGACGCCAAGCCTGGATGCGGCTTTCTAATTTTGCGGACCCCTTTAAGGCGTCCTTCACTAATACCCCCTTTGATGGTTCGGCTTTGTTCGGACCTCAGGTGAAGGATACCTTGACCAGGTGTGAGCAGGACGGTAAAACTCTTTCTGCCGTTGGAGTCTATTTTTCCACTCCTAGACCATATCCCAAGGGTCAGAAGGGGGGGGAGATGTGGTTCCGCAAAGCCCAAGGAGCTACACCGGACACACGTGGTCAGTTTACCCCCAGAGGCAGAGGGGGTAACAACAATAGACGCCGCCCTAGAGGCAGGGGGGGTCCTCAGAACCAGGGCAACAGGGAGTCTCTTCCTGAGAAGCCCTTTCAGCATCCCTGAGGTGTTGCCCGACTGTCCACCCTTGGAGGCAGTCGGGGGAAGGATTTCGCTGTACCCAGTAGCCTGACAATCCCTATCACAAGAGATGTGGGTACAGTCGATCATATCCGAGGGTTACAAAATCCCCTTGAAGGTATCCCGACCTCAACAATCCCTTCCAGACATCTCACCCGGTCAAAGGGATTTGGCAGAACAGGAGGTTTCAAAGCTCCTAGAAAAAAGAGCCGTCCAGACTGTGCCGGCAGACCAGGTAGGATCCGGCGTCTACTGAGATTCTTTTGGTCCCCAAAAGGACGGGAGATTGGAGACCAATATTAGACCTGAGCAGTCTAAACAGATTTGTCAAGAAGGCAAGATTCCGGATGGTCACGCTTCAGTCCATTCTGCCCTTTCTGGGCAAGGACAACTGGATGTGCTCTATAGACCTTCAGGACGCGTACTATCACATAAAGATTCACAAGCGCTCCAGAAGGTTTCTCCGCTTCGCTAGGGACCAGTCATTACCAATTCAGAGCCCTGCCCTTTGGCCTCACTTCAGCCCCAGAGTGTTTACCAAATGCATGGCAGTGGTCACAGCTCATCTGAGACGTCAAGGATTCCAGGTGTTTCCTTATTTGGACGACTGGCTCCTCTCCGCCACCACCAGGTGTCAGCTTCTTCAGACCAGAGACTACACTCTACAGCTTTGCAGGAGTTTGGGAATTTCAGTAAATTTCGAAAAATCTTCTCTACTGCCTTGCCAATCTATCACCTTTATAGGCGCAGAATTAAACACCGTCAAAATGTTAGCCAGACTAACAGATCAAAGAATTCTGGACATCCAAAAATTTGTTCGGATTTTATTGCAGAGCAACAAGGTCAAAGCCAGATTTATACTGAAGGTTCTAGGTCTTATGGCTGCGGCCATTGTTCTACTACCACTGGCTCGCTTCCACATGCGTCTTCTGCAGTGGATGCTATTCACGCAGTGGTCGTACCACAGTCTCCCGATGAGGCACGAAATCTTAGTCACACAGTCGTGCAGAACTCATCTGAATTGGTGGATATCTTCCCTCTTCTTCATCAGGGCCGACCCTTTGTTTCCCTCCTCCAGTTGCCACAGTCACTACGGATGCCTCTCTGATCGGGTGGGGGGCATTATCAGGGCAGGATGGTCCACAGGACATGGCAACCCATAGAATACCATCTGCACATAAATGTCCTGGAGATGAGAGCGGTGCTTTTAACGTTGCAGGCCCTCAACGACTTTCTTCCCACGGGGACTGTTGCAGTACAAACGGACAACATGTCCGTGGTCTGGTACATCAACAAGCAGGGCGGGACCAGGTCCTATCCGTTGTGTCGAGAAGCTCTCAGACTTTGGCAATGGACAATCTCCTCTCATCGGTTTCTGATAGCAACGCACATCCCCGGCAGGTCCAACCTCTTGGCGGACAGGCTGAGCAGATCCATTCTGATGCCTCACGAGTGGTCTCTCAATCAATCTGTAGTGGATCAGATTTTTTTGCAGTGGGGCACTCCTTGTTGTGATCTTTTTGCTACTCCTCAAAACAACAAGTGCCCAGATTATTTCACCCTCTTTCCCCTTCCAGGCCAACCCCTGAGAGACTCTCTAACCCAGGATTGGCCCCGGGGACTTCTGTACGCTTTTCCTCCTTTTCCCTTGATTCCACAAGTCATTCAGAAAGCCACCGTTTTGAGAGCCAAGTTGATTCTCATTGCCCCTTATTGGCCTCGACAAATTTGGTTTCCGTCTCTGCATCATCACCTTCTGGTGCAGCCCTGGCATCTGGACCCAGTTCCGGATCTCTTGATCCACCAGTCGGGTCAGCAGCACCGGGCCATTCATTCTCTCAACCTCACTGCTTGGTTGCTCCACTTCCTTCCCTAGCCAGGCTTCCGATGATCTCTGACTCCGTGAGAGACATCTTAGTGTCTTCCTTAAAGTCGTCCACTAGGACTGTTTATGCTAGCAAGTGGCGACGTTTTTCTATTTGGGCAAATTCCAGGAATATTGATCCCTTTACTGCTCCTGTACATTCTGTTTTAGATTTCCTGGCGGAGGTTTTTCATTCAGGATCCTCGTCATCTACAGTTAAAGTACAACTGGCTGCTATTTCCAAGTATCATGTTGGCTTGCATGACAATAACATTATGTCTCATAGATTATGCAAGGCCTTTCTGAGAGGAGTTTTTCTCCTAAAGCTGCCTATAAAGCATCCTCCTCCGCAATGGGATCTAAACTTAATGTTGGCATCCTTGATACTACCTCCCTTCGAACCGTCTGCTTCATGTTCTTTGAAGTTATTGACCTGGAAAACTATATTCTTACTGGCTGTCACTTCAGCAAGAAGGGTTTCCGAGATTCAAGCTCTCTGCATTTGTTCCCCTTACTTGGTTTTTCTTAAGGACAGGGTATCATTAAGAACGAACCCTTCCTTTCTCCCCAAAGTTGTGTCTCAAACCAATATTAACCAATCTATAGATCTACCAGTCTTCTTCCCAAACTATTCCGACAGAGCTGAACAGAAGCTTCATTTTTTGGATGTCCATCGTCAGCTCAGGTACTATTTGCATAGAACTAAACAATTCAGAAAATCGGACCAATTATTTGTCTCCTATGCAGAAAACAGGATAGGTCTTCCAGTTTCTAAAGTGACCTTATCCAGATGGTTGACTTCCACCATTTCCTTTGTGTACTCTATCAGAGGCAAGCAGCTATCTTCTAAACCAAAAGCACACTCAACCAGGAGTCTATCCACTTCTGCAGCCTTTCAGGATAGACTACCCATTGATACTATTTGTGCAGCAGCTACTTGGGCCACGCCTCATACCTTTGCCTCTCATTACAAGTTGGACTTGGCCTCCAGAGATCGGGCCAGTTTTGGTTCCACAGTTCTCAAGAGTCTGTTCCATTGAGCCACCCGGGATACAGGTGCTAGGGACGCGGTCCCATCCAGCAAGAATGAAGGCGAGATTGACAACTTAACATTTAGAAGTTATGTACCTACCATAACGTTCCATGTTAGTTGTCTTCTCGCCTTCTTTCTTGTCCCTCCCTCCTACCCCCTGGCCTGGACAGATCTTGAAGAGTTCCTATCAGGTTGTTTCCTCCTGAGCCTTCATATGAGGACTCTTTTTATGAACTTGTTTTCCTAATTATGTTAGGTTAGTCCTTAGCAGGGTAGGTTAGCTGCCAAACGAGATCTGAGGTAGTTCCGCCTTGCATCATGGGATATAGGGTTGCCTCGAGCTGATAAAAGGAGTTCTCAAGCTAAAGCAAGTGCCGAGTCGGAGCCGAGGATCGGCTCCGAACCCATCCAGCAAGAAAGAAGGCGAGAGAAGACAACTAACATGGAACGTTATGGTAGGTACATAACTTCTAATTATCGAAGAGGGAGAAACATAAGAGATATAGTAGTACATACAAAATTTGAATTACCTATACAAGATATAGGCAGAACAATAAAGAATATAGGTACTACATCTTGTGGGAAATGCAAAATTTGTGTCCATGTAGATAGTGTTTTTCCTTACATAAATGGAATAAGCTTCAAACCTATAGGTTCTTTTAGCTGTGTCACAGAACAAGTCATTTATATTATAAAGTGTGGATGCAAAAAATTTTACATAGGACAGACTAAAAAAATGTTTAAAGTTAGGATTATGGAACATTTGAGAGACATTAAGAACAATAAGTTAGAGAGCCCTTTGGCTCAACATTTTGTAAAATACCATAATTCTGACACTGCTAGTTTTAGGGTGTCTATTTTAGAACATATTACTAGAAATGAAGCTAGTGAGGATAAAATAAAAAATGAACTTTTAAGGAAATAATTAATTTTCATTTTAAAATATCAAACATTAATACCCAAATGGTTAAATACTGACTGCTGCTTAATTGTTTAATTGATTTTTAATTGTATAATGAGTTAATATAAATGTGTATAAATACTAGATGGAAGTGTATTGTTAGTTACTCCTTGAAGGCTTTGTGAAGCCGAGGCGCTAGAGAATCTACAGAGAATGAATTGGTTTGGTGAACTGGCAGTTGTTTTTTCTGAAAATCTTCAAATTTTGGTGTTTGTTCGAGCTGAACAGCTGGTGTTGCGAGTGCTTATACAAATGGACTGGAGTATCCTAAAAAACATTGTCCTTAACAATGCGGTTATCTACTTTAACACCACATTTCTAGAAATGCTAAAACTTGCACCACCCACCCCCCATATAAAAAGAATAACAAGTAACCATGCCCCGTGGTTAAACAACTCTACAAAACAATTAATGCAAAATAGAGATAAAAATCTGAAAGCAATGGCTAAAAATCAAGCTGCCCTTCAGAATTATAGGCACCTTCATAATCAAGTTAAAAAAAAAAAAGACGAAAAAGGGATACTACCACAAATTTCAATCCAGCAATCGAAACAGTCCCAGAAAAGTTTGGAAAACCATTTATTCACTTCTGTATAACATAACACTAAAAGCAGTCCTACTCCATTTCCTATTAAAAGCTATACGGATGTTGTGGATATCTTAATAAAATGGGTGTTAAACACCATAGCTAACATCACAACTAACTTCTGCCAAACTCACTGTGACTCCACTTGTTCATCTATTTCACTAACTGCACCCTCACATCTTATCCATTGCTCTACCTCCCCACCCAGCCCCAGTGCCATTGATGCTCCCTCCAAACCGAGCACATCTTTTACTCTAAAACCTATTCCAACAACCACTATAAAACAATTCCTCCACAAACTAAAACCTGGTTGTAATGCAGCTAATGATCTGTCTTCAGGATATTTAAAACTATCTCCTGAAGCTATTGCTTAACTTATCAGCAGTCTAATAAATAGAGCTATCATTGAGTCCTGCATCCCAGTTACCTGAAAAAAACATGCATCCTACCCCTTCACAAAGGTGATGATTCTATAAGATCTCTTCAGTTGCCACCCTATTGCTGTTCTTTCTCCTATTTCCAAAATACTTGAGAAATGTATACAAGTTCAACTTTGTGACTTTCTCTCTCATAGTCAAATTCTGTCTCCTACTCAACATGGCTTCAGACCTGGTCATAGCACTATGACTGCTCTGATTTCCTTCTTGGACATAGTCAATAAAGTTAAGAGACTCTGTTAAAATTGTCTCCTCTCTATTTCTAGACCTTTCAAAAGCCTTTAATACTTTTCCACTCCTAAACCAACTCTGCCAAACTGGACTCTCCACCTCAGCACTTAACTGATTCGCAAGCTGTCTGTTAAACAGACAACCGTCAGTTGGCTGGAATTCTTCCTCTTTCCTCATCTCCACAACTCCACAGTTGTTACCCAAGGCTCTATATTAGGACCCCCCCCTTCTCTTTAGCACCTTTATCAACAATTTACATTCATCATTCAGTCAGGTCTCTCTTATTCAATATGCAGATGATTCTGCTATTATCTGTTCTACCCACTCCATAACAGAGCTTCTAAATATTACACAGCTTGCTTTCCCCTTCATATAAAATTGGCTAAGAAAAATAAATCTGTGTTTCAATCCAAACAAGACCAAGCTAATCCTATTCACCCCCAAGAAAAAAATAGACCATTTTATTGTACTCTCCCAGAGCAAAACAGCAATTGAAAGTGTCTTGCACCAAATTACTAGGCATATTTGATGAACACCACACATTCACCACATCATCAACAAAAAAACTAGGCATTCTGTATAGACATGAACACTTTCTGAGCTTGTCTACCAAAACAAACCTTGCCACCACATATCTACTACCTTCCCCTTACCTATGGAACTCCATTACTTACTAACCTACAATCTACCTTACAACTAGACTAGACACTTGTTATAACAAGGTTGCTAAATTTCCTACTGATACTTCATATTCCACCCATCAATTGTATACCATTACACTCTCTTAACTGGCTTCAGTTTCCACATTACCTTTCCTACATACAGCTTACAACTGCTCACGTACTACTATACAAACCTTCCAAATGTCCCACCCTCACCTCACTTTTTAGTAAATACCAACCCAGTAGATCTCTTGGATCCAAAAGTCAACATCATCTAGAGTATGCAAACCAAAACTACTTGAAGGTCAACTTCTATATGCCTGCTTAGTAGCCAGAACCTGGAATTCTCTTCCTTTAACACTTGTATCCAACCCTAACCTTGCATTATTTAAAACTGTCTTACACATATACCTTTCATATACATAGATCTACAACTGTATCCCACCTTCAACTTCTAAACCCAGACCATTACTAATCTTATAGTTCCACTCACTTTTTTTTATGCTTATGCTCATTTCCCTTTCTTCCTTTAAAAGGATATTTATACTAATAATATTTCCTCCATAGCCCCTACCACCTTTCTAAGCTTCATTGCCAGTCTGCTATGTAATAGTTTTCCACATTATACAAAATGACACACTTGTTTTCTACCTAGAAATTATGTCCCATATACTGTTTGTGTAGCTCAAAAATGTTAAATTTTCATCAATGTAAATGATTCAATTTCTGTGTGTAATATTTCTCTTGGTGCTTGCTTATTATTATTCCTACTGACTGTGCAATATTCTCTGTGTAACTTTCATTAACTGTTTCATGTTTTATTGTCATGTATTCTGTTTGGAGCTTTTCTCCCCAGGCCTCCACTGAAAATGGGCTCTTTCTGGCCCAGTGGACTATTCCTGTAAAAAAAAAAAAAAATGCCAGTAAATAAATAAAGGTAATGTTGATAAGCAAGTATAAGATTCAAGCTGCTGTATCCAACTATCTTCAGATTATTTTTTCCTGGAGGATCAAAGTCAGTTTTTTGATGCAGAACATACTAAATGGGAAATACAAAATTTTGTCCAACAAAAAGTGAGATATCAAACAAAAGGAATTTCTGTCTCGATAATAAACATCAGAGAGAGATGGTTAGTGAAACATTTAGCAATTTTCCTAAGGAAAATGAATGAGAGAGAGAAAAAAGCACATGAGTTGATTAGAGGAATCAAGGGTACATTGGAAATGAACCAGAAACTGGATATGGGAAATGGAGAGTCTGACGAAAGGAGATACTCCTAACGCATCTAGCTAGAGTTTTATAAATAATTGTCATTTATGAATATTAAACTAATTTTTATAAAATGCTTGTGTTAAAAATGTATTAGAACTATATGTCAAGTGTATATCAAACTACTCTGTGTTGAAAAGTTATTTGTAAAGTGCTGTGTTTAAGATGTACCCGCAGTGTGCCCTATTGGAAGGGAACAGAAATGTACATGCACTATTGTAACTGTTTAAAATTTTTATATTTTTAACAGTGGAAACTGGAATACAGAGGGTTAACCTCATTCCAGCAAACTTTAGAAAAATATCTGAAATTAAATTACTTTATAGGCTAGGCCATAAAGTCAGGTTTCAATGTAGCCAGAAACACAAAGTCTGTACTAGGAAGCTTTCTATATTGTCATTGGAGTGAACTAATTACTACATTGTAGGCATGAAGGAATGCAATTGTTTTATGACTTCCAGCATCTGCCAAAGATCTGAGCAAAAGACCTTGTCTTGTGTATTTTTATAGGTAGATGCTAAATGCTGACAGCAATGGGGGTTTTGGCCCGCGAATTAGGAGTCAGATGACAAGAAGTGATGTCATTCTGCAGCTTTCCCAGCAGTAATATTTGAGATGATATTTTGAGAAGTCGCTTGGTGAGACAGAGCATTCTGTCATGGACCTGGCCACAACAGGAACCATTCACCACATCTGCCTTGCTCTAGTGAAATAAGTTTCTAGGGAGCAGTATAACTCTCTTAGATACGGTCAGGAATATAGTGAAGCTTAGTTTAGATTTTGTTTTTCTTTATTTATGTGAGACTATCCTGCAATGTTGTCTTAAATATTTCCTTTGGTTTTGAACTCTGATGTCACTGTGAATATATATATAGTATTCTCTTGTTCTTTTATTATTTATTTTTAAATGTATTTAAACCTTTCATTGTGGCTGATCTGTTTACAGATATGTAAGTTTTGAGAACAATTGCATGTTTATTTGGTGACACTGTGAGGGCCACCGTGATAGTCTTGCTCATGGTCAAACTACCATTTGTATTAAAATTAATATCATTCAGTATATTGGATACCCTTGGAAGAGTCTTAAGGTAGCTGGCAAGAGTTGACTGGTGGCAGTGAAAACTACCTTATAGTATGGACAGAAGGGGCATAGCTAGTCAACCTGTACCAACCTTTCCCAGGTGTGTGTGTGTATGCAAATCGAACCTCAGAGTGTGTGTGTCATCTACTTGGGCAGGTACATAAAGCACTGGTTGGACAGAGAGGGTTCTGGAGGTCTTGGCTTGATCACTCAGCTCAGGTCTCAACTCTGTAGCTGTGCCAGTGGGAGTCTTATTGGGGATCTGGAGAAAGAGGGAGAAATCAGCCCTGGACTGACTGTGGTCTCTGTGTGCTCTTAAGGGAAGTTGCACTTGATGCAGAGAGCTGCATCTGAAAATACTTTGTGTGTGTGTACCTGTTATCCTCCTAGTGAACGCCCCCCACTATTGCCAGTGGTGAGGACTGGGGATCCTTGATCACTGGTCATCAGGAAGAAAAACAGCAACTTAGAAATTAATCATATCTATGAAATATGGCAGAACAAGAAACCTTGGAAATATTGGACTTTTTTGATCATGTTAGCCTTGTAGGGGACTCCAGAGCATGAGCCCTACTTCATGTCATTAATGTTTGGAAGAACATTAAGGAGAGGGGAAGAGAAAGGAAAGAGGTAATGGTAAGTAAAATAGTTTTTTTTTCTA
Organism: Protopterus annectens; assembly: GCF_019279795.1. Lineage (NCBI taxonomy): Eukaryota > Metazoa > Chordata > Ceratodontiformes > Protopteridae > Protopterus > Protopterus annectens. Next base: position 779,988,452 of record NC_056746.1, on the reverse strand, counting down.
TTAACAGTATTTTTGAAAAATATGACACTGCATATTATAAAGTAAAGCTTTTCTCTTCCTTCCTGTCTCTTTCTTCACTTTTAAGAAATGTAGGCACTGCAATGTAAAAAGACAAGAAAAGCCTGGACAAAAGAGCATGATGCAAGTAAAATTGATGTGCTTTCTCTTATTTTGCATAGGAGAATGACTGAATTAAGGCCCTTGGATTGGTCTAATAAGTTTTAAGGAGAAATAAATAAAAGAATACAGTGTACTAAAAAGTGCAGCAAGTGTTCGCACTACAACATGAGAAGTTTGTAGTTAAAGGCAACTGCTTATCTGGTTGTTATGTTTCTATGGAGACAAACTGATGAGGCCATAAAAAACAGAATGCTCTCTTCTTTCAGTGGCTAAAAGGTCATGTTTTTGAAAGCATTCCAGTTGTTGTTTTTACATTTGGGAGAGGAATAAAGATAAAAAGGACAGCTCTTAGTGTAAGTAGAAACAGAGGCCGTACCATGCATCTTAGCTTGAATAACCTTCATTATAGGTTAATTCAGGCCTGTGAGTGTAGCTGTTGTAGCTCTCAGTCTGAGGCACTTGTTCGTTTTAGGAGGGTTAAACTTCATTATTTGAAGATGTGCATAGTTTTGTTTGTTTTATAAGTTAATATATTCCTGGAGTGTGTTTGTATTTTTGTTTGAGGGTTTTCAATAAAACAAAAAGTCTTGTAAGATGTGACATAGGTTCAAATGGATATGACAAGAAAAAAACTGAATAAAAGATCAATCCGACGGACAGTGTGTGCATGTAACATGAAAGGTGAAGTTTTACCTACAAAAAAGCATGCTTATTGATGATCTTCGTGTTTCACTGTTGCAGTCATCACATTTGGGTTATCTGCTTGTAGGTAGCCCTCAATCGGCCTGGTTATCAATTTCTTGTGTCGGTTGCTGTCTCATCTTCCATGACGTCAGGTAGTCAGGGGAATAAGGCATGCAGCTGATGCCATTACATCAGTCTTTCTTGCCATGTGGTGCCTAAAGCAGAAGCAGTTCGCAAGTGCCGGTCAGCTGACTCCTGAAATTTTTGTTTGAGAGTTTCAGATCCGAAGTCTTCAACTAAGCTAAGTACTCTGTTGGGAATCCTTTTTCTTGCTCTAAACCAATGTCAGTAAAAGTTAATAATTGTATTTCTTGTGGAAAGCAAATACCTCATAAAGATTTTCATTCGTACTGCATTCCTTGCCTAGGCCCAGACAACGACATACCTTGCTGTTGGTTTTATGCCTTATTCAAACCTCGTACTATTCATAGTCAGTTCATTTTCGCATCTAAATGTTTTGGTACTTGGTTTAATTATCCAGATATGGCTTTGGCAAGCCACCCAACTACCGATATTCTGAAAAAACGTAAAGATAAAGACAGACAGAGCGCATAGGTCCAAAGCTGCCAACGACGCTTCTTCTAAGCTAGTCGCCATTTGTTGGTACACAGTGAGGCGCTTGATCAGCCCCTGATACCTGCTACTTCAGATTCGCAGGCCTATACTGAGACCCATTTGGAGTCCGGTATACCGCGAGATGCTTCGACTGTGGAACCTGTGGATGTCTCTACCTTGGATGGTTCCGGATCTGCTGTGCAGGCATCAGCTTCTGAGGGTGTATTCAGGCCTACTGACTTGCATATTAAACCGACGTCATCATCTTTTTCAAAGCCTAAAACTCGATCCATGCCTAGAAAACCAAAGCCCAGACTGCATGGTCAGGCCCCTATGCCTAAAAAACAAATAAGAATGGCTGAAGACCTTATTACTCTAATCAGGGGAAGCCACCCTTCTCCCACTAAGAGACCTAGGACTGATATTCCTTCGGATTCTTCTGATCAGGATTCTGAAATTTCTGTTTTCTCTGATGACCAGGAGTTGCCCTCAACTACCTATGAGGATTCTGATGCAGAGACTCCATTCCCTCTGCTTCCCCTCCAGAGGATTTCTCTTTTGGTGAAACCTTGCATACTCTTAGGGAGCATTTCCGCTGGGAAAGCCAGGATTACTCTGATTCCAAAAAGAGGCTTAGGGAATTCTTACTCCTACCACAACACAGGCCTTTAGCTATCCGTCCTGTACTGGACATTGTAGATGATGCCTTCTCGGAATTGAGCCTGGCCCCTGACACTTTACCTCCTGCTCCCAGAAAACCAGATAGGTATTAGAGTACCTGACTCTTGCAAGTTCCTCTTTAAAAATCCTACTGCGGATCCTGAGACCATTTCACAGGGACCCAAGAGCATTAAGGCTACTACGGCCAAAAACCCTACCCCCTCTAATAGAGATTCCAGGGCCTTGGACAGATGGGGTAAGAAGGTATACACTTCTGCAACCTTGGCCATTAGGGCCTTAAACTGCCAGTTTCATATGTTAAAGCAGGAGTGTCCAGCCCGCGGGCCGCATGCGGCCCGCCACCCTTGAGTTGGAATTTTACTTTTTTCCCCATTTCATTTCATGTCCGCATCATTGGGCTGCTATGCGCATGCGCCGGGGGCACCATTCCGTGGTTTTTTGCGTCGGTGGATGCATTCGCGCTGGGGAGCTGAAGGAGGAGGATCTTTGGGTTGAATTGAGCAAGAGGGATCTTCTGAATTGACGGGTAAGCTTGTTGTAGTTGTAGTGGTGAGTGGATTGAGTGAGTGAAAAGCTTTGAGAGCTATTTTTCTGTCCTGCAAGGAAGGATTGCAGATGCTAGGGTTGTGTACTGTGGATGGGAAGTCGGAGCCATGTTGTGTGGGGCGTGGACAGCGGCTGGGGTTGTTCTGCCAAGAGGACAGAACTTTGTCTGTATCTTGTGTGTTCCCAGGCATTCCGACCACAGTGTTGTATTTTCACATGAGACAGCCAGTGTGTTTTGGGGTAGGGGATGCTGTCTGGTGAATGGCATTAAGTGGCACGGCATTCCTCTGTGACATGTGCTGAATTTTCACCTTTGAAAGTATAGTTTGGCAGCTTGTATTTTGGTTGATGGAGAGTGTCTATGTCTGAGAGAATATATACTGCAAAGTGTGATTTAAATTTTAAGAGTATGTGCATGTTTGGACTCAGAGAATGGGCGATCGCACCATGCTCAATGAGTGGGTGTTCTCCAGCAGGACTTTAATTTGCTGGTGGTGCTCGCTGCTTCACTGCCATTGAGCTCGGACCGAAGAAACGGACGGATTGTTTTGCGCTCGCTGGGCAGCCCTTTTGCTGTTTGGCGAGTGAGAAAGGTGTGAATGTGTTTGTCTGTGGGAGTGCATGCGTGTTGTGCATGCGCAGTGTGCGTGGGAGTGAGAGATCGGTCGAGCGGTTATCTAGCTGGGCAGCATTTTGGGTGAGAAAAGTGTGGGTGTGTTTGTGGGAGTGCATGCATGTTGTACATGCACGGTGTGCGTGGGAATGAGAGATCGGTCAAGCGGTTGTCTAGCTAGGCAGCATTTTGGCTAGTAGGTTGGAGAGAGAATGGAGGCGTGTGCCTGTGTGTGGTGGAGACTGGAGGGCGATCCCTGGCAGCGGCAGTGAAGGGGTTTGTCTGCTGGACTGCTTCTTTGTACCTCTCACTCTGAGGGAATCCGAACAGAGCCACACAAAGCGGGAGGCAGATGACCAGAAAATAAGGATACATTTTAAGATTGGGTAGTTAATTGGGCTTACAAGCTTGGAAATTGCTAGAACAGTTGGGTTTCCTTTGCCATTGTCGGAGGGATGTGAGGTCTGAAACTCGGGTGTCTTGTTTGTTGACTTCAATCCCCAATCATGTGCCAGAGGGCTGTTTTGTGGGATGGGACAGGATTGGTGCAGGGCTGGTTGCCCTTGCAAACCATTTTGGGCCTGGCCGGTTGTCCCTTGTGAGACTCAAACCCTGTGCCTTGTGTCGCCTTCCCAAATACATATATATATATATATATATATATGTGGATATATATATATATATATATATATATATATATATATATATGTATGTATGTGTATGTTGCTGTTTAGAAACATTTTCTCTCATGTAGATTTGCAGTTGAGCAGATGTTGAGTGGAGAGGGAGTTTGCTTGTTTTTCCTTCTTTGGAGTACTTGTCAGCTTGTTTGACATGATTGTGATTGTGTGCTCCATGGGCATTTGTGGAGCTGTTGTGGCCTGAGGGTGTCACAGCGGTTGCTGCGTGGGACTGACTTGTGGGTCGTCTCCTGGGTAGGATGTCACGGTGCTAGTGGGAGGCTGGCTGTCAGAGGGCCAGAGTAGAGTCCAGAGAGTTGATATAAAATGCGTAATATCTTGTGGGTGGTTCGGCCCACTGATTGCATTCATTTTGGTTTAGGCTTCTGTTGCTTTGGCCCTGGAGTTATGGATGTTTCACTGGGAATGTCGGTGTCACATCAGTTTGCACACTTGCCTTTGATGCTTGTGAAGGTGTGAGGAGCTGTGGTTCCATCTTTGCACGGGCAGTGGTCTTCATGTTCTGTCACATTTCATGGAGGATGCTGGACTTCAGAGATATATTAAACAACCAGCACAAATGTTATATGGTTGTATAATAAATGACAGCAGCGTGCCCACGCAGTTAATTTGATGGACTTCACATGTCACACTTGGAGGCTCGGCTGATGCCTTTGGATGTGAAGTTTGATGGATTGATTTCTTGTATGTGCTTTTGTCGTGGCTCTCAACCTTCCATCTCCGGGGTGTGGAACACTGGCTCTGATGGTGTGGAATGGGTGGGCAAGGTGTGGAACACATAGTGGCTTGCTGGCAACTTCAACTGGGAAGGCCATAGGATAGTTGAAATATGCTGGTTTTACTTGTAGAGAAGATATTTTAATGAATTGGTATGATTGATTTCTATTTGCCATGGATTTCACTTGAGGAAGATCCTAGCAGTGAGTGTGTGAGAGTCTTTCAATGAGGAACTTTGGGGAACTTTGAGGAACGTGAACTTTTTGGGACCCCAAATGAGGTGCGTTCCTGATGATGAGGTGCACTTGACCGCTGGCTTTTGTTGTTGTTTGTTATAAAATTCATGGGTGCCTTCCTTGGACATGAGATCAGGATCCCTTCTGCCTGTTTTCATGGTGCCACAGGTGGCTGTTGGAGATGCTGTGACATTTTGAGGCACACGGCAATTGAGGGCTTTCGTCACCGTCTTGACCCAGTTTTTTCACATCACTGGAGGTGCAGCTCTTGGGCACCCTTTTGTGGCCCAACATGGATAGCAGGCCTGTTTGGCTCGGGGCACAGTGGGTGAGCAGGTTTGCTCGGAGTGCCACAATGGTCACAGGGCATGGCATGTATGTTTCTCATGGCACTCAATCTATCAGTGCTAGAAATCTGGTTGGGGCACGGTATGGTCATGGTGGGAGGACAGTGACCCAGAGGTGGGGACAGATGTTTTGTATTTGCTCTTTTAGACTTGCAGGTGTGCTGGCTGGCTGGAGTGACAGGGGGTTTGTGCAAAGTGCATTTTCTGAAGGATTTGAAATCTGAAACTCAAATTGTGTAGTTGTGTGGCGGCAATCCTGAGATCATGCAAGTGGTATGGCAGAAAACCACGGGTTTGATAAGGTGTGCCATCTGTTGGTGACAGTGAAGCAAATGTAGAAATGGAGGTTATTCATTTTTTGAGAAGTGAGGGTCTCATCATTCCTGATGTTGCCGGTGCCGTGTTTCAGGGACAGATTGCAAAGCTGGAAACAGAGGAGTGCATGGGCACTTTGGACGACGTGTGGGCATTGGGGACATGATGGAGGACATGGAGACCAGCAGAATCGCAGGTGTGGTCTTGTGCAAGTTGAAAGGTTTGTACGTGTTGATTTTTTTTTTGCAAATAAAGTGGGATGTTAGATTTAACTGTTTTTTAATAATTAGAATGAGATATTGAGTTTTAGGGCAAATATGCATTTATCAATTTGTTTATTGTTCAAGTTCACTTGCAATACATTTTTTTTTTTTTTTTTGCTCTTCAGTTTGTGAGAGACCTTTTTTTCTTTTCTTTTTTTTTTTTTTTTTGGTCCTCACTTGCCGTTTGCGCCCAGGCCATTTCTGTTGACTCAATGCGGCCCTTGCAGCTGAAAAGGTTGGACACCCCTGTGTTAAAGTATCAGCAGCATATTATTGGATTGCTTAAACAGAAAACAATGTTGATTCCTGACTGTGCTGAAAGTAAGGAATTACAGGATTTGATGCATTCTGCTGAACAAGTTGGAAAACATACTTTGCAATGCGGTTTTGATTCATTAGAGGCATCTTGCAGGGCTGCTGTCACTAGTCTATACTTAGAAAGCATGCTTGGCTTAAGGATCAATCTTTGCCAGATCATGTTAACGCTAAATTACTGGATGCTCCCTTAAACCAAGACCGCCTGTTTGGCAACAAAGCAGTAGTTGTTCTTGAAAAGATGGAGGAAAAAGCTAAATCTATGCAAACTGTTAAAGATTTCCTACAAGTACAACCTCCAAGATTTAGTAGGCATTGGCCCTCTAAGAATTGGTCCTTTCCTGCCTTTTCCAGGCCTTCTCAGTCCAAACCCAGAACCAGCAGAACACCCACACTTCAGTCCCAAGGTACTCACAGGCCTAAGCAGTAGGGGGCTCCCACTTCCAAAGCTGGGGGTAGAAAGACTCCCCCCTATGGTAAACTGTCTCAGTGACTTAACTTTAAACCTTCAAGCCTTGCTCAACTGACCATTCCTTTAGGGGGAAAGATCGCCCTGCATGCAAAAAATTGGGAACTCATTACCCAAGACAAATAGGTTTTAAATATAGTTTCCTAAGGATACATATTCCACTTCCACTCATTACCAACCTCAAACGGTTGGCCAGACCTAACCCCAAATCAGTGGGCAGAGGCTAAAAAGCAAGTTCTCTCTCTTCTAAGCATCAGGACTATTCAACCTGTCCCAGAAGAAGAATGGGGCAAGGTTTCTACTCAAGACTTTTTCTGGTACCCAGAAAAGACAATTCCTGGCGTCCTATCCTGGACCTGTCTATGCTAAACACTTTTTTGATAATCCCAAAATTCAAAATGCTAGCTCTTCATCAACTGCTTCCGATGATAGGCAAAAATGCCTGGTTGGCAACACTGGATTTAAAGGAAGCCTACCTGCACATCCCAATAAGGGAATCTTGCAGAAGATACCTACGCTCCAGAGCAGGCTACATGTACTATCCGTTCTCTGCACTGCCCTTTGGCTTACCTACTGCACCCAGGGTATTCACATAGTGCCTAGCTCCAGTCATTGCATTTTGCAGGCAAATAAATATTCAAATATACCCATACCTGGACGATTGTCTAATTCAGGCAGAAAGCCAGGACATACTGTTAAATCATCTGGCATTTGTAAAGAAATTCCTAACTTCTCTGGGGTACACCATAAACGAAAATAAATCGCATCTTGTACCCTGACAACAAATTGTATTCCTGGGAGCAAGCTTGAATACAACTTCCCAGATGGCCTACCTCACGCCAGAGAAACAAGTTCATTTGACAGCCAACTTTAAACTACTGGCCACAAAGACCCAGCTATCTGCAAGGAAAATACTACAAGCCCTGGGATTCATGGCCTCTTGCATTCTACTAATTCCATATGCAAGACTGCATATGAGGAAACTACAATGGTATCTAAAAAAAAACCTATGGTGTCAACATTCTCAGGACCTAGAATCAATGATTCCTATCATACCTTGTCTAAAGATAGAGTTCCTTTGGTGGGCAGAGGCTTGCCATCGAAACAAGGGGCTGCCATTCACTCTACCCCCTACCGCCCAAACCCTAATGACAGACTCATCAGACTATGCATGGGGGGCTCACTTGGCAGGGCAGTGCATTCAGGGCAAATGGAACCCAAGTCAAATGCACCTGTATATCAATCAAAAATAAATGTTAGCTGTACAGAGTTCTCTGACAGCCTTCAAGGACCACATTCTTCCAGGACAATTATTGGTAAAGACGGACCACTGTTATGTGGTACTTAAACAAGCAGGGGGGAACCCACTCATACCCTCTCTGCAGACTAGCCATGGCTCTGTGGAACACAACCTTGAGCCACCAAGTGCACCTACAAGCTCAATTCCTGCCAGGCAAGCTAAATACACTGGCAGACGACCTAAGCAGAAATCTCATAGACCCACATGAATGGAAACTGGAACCAAAGATATTCAACATTTTGAGAAACAAATGGGAGAGCCCAGAGATAGACCTGTTTGCTTCCCCTCAGAACTACCAATTGGACAAATTATGCACAAGGACTCCCCACAAACGAGCTTTGAAAGTGGATGCCCTGTCCTTCATCTGGAGAAACCTATCAGTTTATGCCTTTCCCTCTCTGCCTCTCCTCTCCAAAGTGCTACTAAAGATCAAACAGGACAAACCAAGAACAATACTGATTGCACCAGACTGGCCACTCCAACACTGGTACCCCCTCTTGTGCAGTGTGTCACTGCTGACACCATGGCACCTGCCTCAGATCCCTGCCCTGCTGTCCCAGCAGGAAGGCCAGATTCTGCACCCACAGCTTCAAACCCTGAACCTTGCAGCCTGGCTAATTACCTGATCTCTCGTTACCATCCCTGAGTAAGCAAGTGATGGATGTCATTTTGGAGGCAAGGAGGCCTAGTACCAGAAAGTCCTATGCTGAAAAATGGAAAAGAATCTGTTCCTGAAGCCAAAATCAGGGGATGGGCACAGCAGTGCCTAATTTACTGCATATTCTTCAGTACTTAACTGAGATGCTTCACAAGGGCCTTTCCTTGTCTTCCTTCAAAATTCATGCCTCGGCCATTTCAGCACATTACAGTGTAGAGCCTCCCCACTTCACTTCTCTCATCCACTGCTGAAGCAATTCCTCAGAGGGGCCAAAAACTTAAGACCACCCAGGAGAGCCCCTACTCCAGCCTGGGACCTTAACTTTGTATTGGAAAAAACTCACTCTACCTCCCTTTGAGTCAGCTGCAAATGCAGAGTTGAAATTCCTTTCTTGGAAAACAGCCTTCCTTCTAGCCATCACTTCAGCAAGAAAGGTGTCTGAATTACAGGCCCTCATGGCAGTGGAGCCTTTCGTCATCTTTCATGTGGACAGGGTGTCCCTCAGGACCAATACTTCCTTTATGCCCAAGGTGGTATCCATTGTGGCCCTTAATCAAGCCATTCATTTGCCAACCTTCTTTTCTAATCCACAGAACAAAGGGGAACGAATACTGCACTCCTTGGACGTGCACAGACAACTTAGATTTTACTTGGACAGGACTAAGCCTCTCATGAAATCTGAACAGCTGCTGGTTGCATTTGCTGCAGGGGGGGGAGGCCATTTCAAAGCAAACCATTTCTAAGTGGATAGGCCATTTCATTCATTAATGCTATAAGCACCATGGAAAACCTACCCCACAGGGGATAAGACCACATTCCACCAGGGCTGCATCTACCTCTACAGCCTTTTTCAGAGGTGTCCCTACCAGGGACATCCTAGAAGCTGCTACCTGGAGTTCTGTACATACCTTCACCAAGCATTACCACTTTCCAATTTTTTCTAAATGTACAGCTGGCTTTTGCCACTGCAGTCTTGCAGGGCCTTATAGTTGGTCCTAATGCTATCTAACTGCCTCCTCCCATCCTTAGCTTTGGGAATCTACCCAAATGTGATGACTGCAACAGTGAAACACGAAGAACATAGTACAGTTGTGTACACTTAATATAAATGTAGACGTTCGAGTGTATTCACTGTTGCAATCCTGGTTACCCTCCCTCCAGCCCCTGACTTCTATTGACTATACCTCTATTCTTGCTTTCTGTGCTTAAAGCTTTCTGGTGTATTTGCTTTTTGTTGGAGGTGTAACCTTGTATATAATTGCTTCCCCGTTATGGGGGCACCTGACATCTGGGGCTAGAAAAACTGATGTAATGGTGTCAGCTGCATGCTTTATACCCTGACTACCTGACGTCATGGAAGATGAGACAGCAACCGAAGCAGGACCCAAGACTTTGATAATCACACTGACTGAGGGCTACCTGCAAGCAGATAACCCAAATGTGATGACTGCAACAGTGAATATACTTGAACATCTACATTTATGGTAAGTGTACACAACTGTACTTTTTGAGTACAAGGTTGCCACATTGAGATGCAATGGCTAAGTCAGATCAATTGTGATTTAAAGGTAAGTTTTTACCAACATGTTATTGCTTCGCCAGGTGGGTGTGAGCTGGTGTGTGGTCATTGATTTTGATAGGGCCAGCTTTGTGTATGTTGGCTCTGATGGGTTGAAATCCAAATACACAGTGATTGGTGCTAGCTGATGCATGACACACCTGTTTCCTTTCAGGTTAGACATTGGCTGTGCTGGTAGTTTGAGAAATCTGATAGGCCCATGAGTTGTAAACCGATCAAGGGTATTGAGAGAGAGTTTGTCTTAGTTAAGAGCAAGATCCAAAGAATTAATAGGTACTTAATCGTGAAGTGTTTAAAGTAAGAGCTAAGTATGCCAGTAGCTATGACTGGTATTAAATGGAGGGGTTGGTTTAAGCAGAGGGTGCAGGCGATAATGTGAGACGCTCTAGCAGTTATTGATTTAAGTGTTTCTGATGAAGCGGTTAGTTAGACCCTGAAAGCACTTAAGTTTTATACAATAAATTGTTTTCTTTTTTAGCCGTGTCTAATCGTGTTTTTATACATTTTTAGAAATTATATTTTACAGGAACACGTGTATTTAATTGAAAGTTTTGGTACACGTCGTGTAATTATTTCAGATCACATGCTTATAATGAAAATAAAAATGCAGGATAATGAAATAAAAATGAGACACTGGCACTTCCCCGCCTAACTGTTAAACAGCGGGGAATTTAAGGAATGGGTAGTGGAAATTTTTCAGGAGTTATTAGGGAAGATAGAAATTTCTTCATAAAATATAGCTAGGGAGATGGGATAAAATGGGGTAGAAGTAAAAAAAAAAAAAAAGATAAGGTTAAGCAGTAACAAGAATTATTTAGAGGGACTGACAAAGGTCAAAGTGTGCAGAATAAGTGGAATCTCACAGAACAAAAAGAGGTACAACTGCAGAGCACAAAACAGAAAATAAGATACTACCTGGATAATATGTATGAGTCTATTAAAATTGCTGTTAAGCAACTGGTTTTTGATAACTCCAGAGCACAAAAGCTTTTAACACAACGGCTCAGCCAACAGAAACTAGAAAGGTTTGTTGCCAAGCTTAGGGAGCCTATGACAAGGAACATAACCAAAGATTGTTTAGAAATGTTTTGGAAATTTTATGAAAACCTGTGTAACGCAGAGAAATGTGAAAATCAAGAAAAAGTACAAATGGAAATGTTGATCGAAGAACATTTTATGAAGAAGTAACACGGAGAAGGTTGTCCCTCACCCACCACTACATATTTACGGGTCTATATTACAGCACCGAAGACACTGAACATTGAATGGCTTAAAGGCTGAAAATGCCGGACCTTGAAATCACTATTGTGGGGGCTGCACCCCCCACTAATTATATACATCAACTCTGAGGTTGCACTACAGTGAGGAAAAGGCAAATATTCCGCTCTTCACTGTACTGCGATCTCACAAAAAGCACATAGTTGAACGGCATTTCTGACGTTAAAGCCGTTCGATGTTCAGCCTCTTCTAATTCATAATAGGAACTCCATGTTTACATAGTATCACTGCTCATACACATACCACTACTCATATTCATCAAACACGTAAATCCACTTATTCGGAGGTTTTCTCGAAAAGCTTAATGAAACACCAGAGACCTCCAAAACACAAGTTTGCTACAGCTAACACAGTCTACACGGCACCCATAACACACAACACCAGTGTCTCACCCATGGCGTAACACTCAAAAAAGTTTTTTGTTGTCATTGGAGACTCACTAGTGGGAGACATGGATGTCCCACTCACCAGGTTGGACAAGGAAAAAAGTCACGGTCAGCTGCCTGTCCGGTTCCAAGATTTACCAAATCAATCAGCCGCTCAGATCTCTCAGCAACAAGTACCATTATGACTCTGTCATAGTTCATGTTGGTGTAAATGACCTGAGAAGTACTTCACTGGACTGTATGAAGAGATACATGGTCGAGCTCTCAGTATGTGTCCCAGGCAGGTATGTCCGTAGCATTAAAAAGCATACTACCCTCACCTAGAATGATGCTACAGTGTAAGTAAAAAATGATTGATTTCAATAAGTGGCTTAGTTTTTGGAGCCATTCTAAGGGGATCCAGTTCCTGTCTGCCTGGGAAGCATTGGCCGACAAACCTCACTGCTTTACCAGAGACAGTTTGCAATTGGCACCCTTAGGCCTTCAACTGCTTCCAAAGGGTCTTGCTCCCCCATAGTGCCTTTTTTAGGCAAGGTCTCAAAAACAACATTACCAGCATGAAATTAACCAGTCAGAACAAAATAGAGTCATGCTGCTAAATGCTGGGAGCTTAAACCAAAAGCTGCACTCCCTGTTAGCAGTTCTATCACTAGATGTATGTGCATTAACAGAAGCCTAGAAGCCTAGTTTAAGGCCTCAGAGAGTACCCTGGCCCTGCAAGGCTACAATGCCTTCCTCACCTTTAGACCGCAAAATGAACATGTGAAAACCAGAGGAGGCAGTGTTTCAATCTGTATTAGAGGTAAATTCACCTCTCGTCTAGTTAGACTGGACAACTCCATGGGGTTACTCCAGGTCCAGGTTACGGTGGGTAAGACTCCCATTCAAGTCCTATCAGGTTATAGATCCCCCTCCTTGGGTGACAAAATCCACAAAGCCTACTTAAACAAATGGAAGACAATCCAAATTTTACCAGTCACACTGGTTATGGGGGATCCCGCGGTAGTGGTGCTGCGGTAGCGTTGTCGCCTTACAGCAAGACGTCCCGTTCGATTCTCAGCTAGAGCATCGTCTTTGTGGAGGCATGCGTGAATGGGCATACCTTTGTTGAAGGTTGTGCGTCAGGGCTGGTAACTCGGCACGTAAAAATCCACTACCAAACATTAGCGGACCGGAGTTCCGCTGTGGCAACCCCTAATCGGGATAAGCCAAAAGACACAACAACAACTGGTTATGGGGGATTTCAATTATCCCACAAAGTGGGAAACCTTCTCTAGCCCAAACACATTAGCACAAAAGTTCCTTGACTTTGTGAACTCCAAGGCCTTGGAGCAAATTGTCCATACCCCAACAAGAGGAACTAACATTCTTGATCTGGTCCTCACTAACATGTCAAGCAGGTACACTGCTGCAACTGTTGGACCCTCTTTAGTTAAAACTGACCACAAATCAGTCACCTTCAAATTGACACTTGCACCAGAACTAACAAAGAGTAAACTCAGACTAAAAAATTTCACCAAGGCAAACTATACCCTCCTAGGTGAAGGTATGAATGCATTCCAAGCCCCACCCCAATTTGAAAATGGTAACTACGCCGAAGCATACACTAAAGCACTTGTGCAAGCACTTGCATAAGTTTATAAACTCGGCTGTACCAGATAGAATCAAAGCCAGAGCCCCAAGTAAAATCAAGCTACCATGCTAGACTTCCAGCATCACCAAACTCTGTAATAAATGCAGCATGTTGCTGTCCAAGAAAAGAAAGACAAGGATGCAGCAATGGAAAAGCATTTTAGACAACTTGTCAAATCCTCCAAGAGCTCCTTTAAGAGAAACATAACAAGTACTGCCACGGATAACCATAAGGCCTTTTACAGCTATGCACTTCACCTAAAGGGTAGGACCCAAGCATGTGCAGAACTGGTGGCCAATGGTGATGTCCTTCAAGAATGCAACTGCAGTCATAACATGTGGGTTGTCCTGCCTCAGGCAGCCCTCGGTTGGCCGGATTCCAAAGTCTGGGTCCGACGTCGGCTGATGTCGCATTTCTCTCTGACGTCAGTGCGGCTGGAGTACATAAGCATCAGCCGACGCCATTTTCTTCAGTCTTTCTTGCCGCGCGGTGCCCGAAGCAGAAGCGGTTCGCAATTGCCGGTCGGTCAGCTCCTATACTCTTCGAATCCGAAGTCATCAAAAAAGCTAAGTACCCCGTTGGGGACCTTTTTCTTGCCTCAGCCGATGTCAGAAATTACTGAAAAAGTTAATAATTGTCTGTCTTGTGGTAAACAAATACCTCATAAGGATTTCCACTCTTACTGTCTTCCTTGCCTTGGCCCAGACCACGACGTCTCGGCCTGTGTCGCCTGTGCTCGCTTCAACAAGCGCACTCTCAGGCGCCGGGCAGAGTTCGCTGAAGATTTTTTCGGCAAAAAATTTGCGTATACAATGCCGTCGGAGATTCCGACATCGCAAACGCCCAAGAAACGAAAACACCGGGACCGACATCCTCGGCCCGCGTCTACCTCCGACTCCACGCCAAAACCTACCGCAAGTGCTCCGGTTCCCGCTGAGGCGGTTTTTCCACCGCTCCGAACCGAAGACACCGCAATACCGACGACTCCGATACCAGATACCACTCCGACGCCACTTATAGATTTTCCTCCGGATACTGAAACCGAGGAAATGCCAGAGACCATTGCTGTAGATAAGGTCACTCCTGCACGTGGAGCTGCCAGGCCTCCTATGGCCATGTCTATTAAGGCCTACACTTGGGCTAAGGCAGCCAGCAAGACTAAGCACCTTACAGCAAAAACCTTGCCTCAAACTACTCCTGAGAAACAAATCATGTCTATGGCCGCAGACTTAATTTCCATGATTAGAGGTTCACAGGCCCATCCTGAGAGAGCATCCCAGCCTCCTCCAGATAAGAGGCCCTGGGTTGATCCCTCTGAACCTATCCCTTCAGATGAAGACTCTTAGGACTCTATCCACTCCGAGGGACAGGAAGACCTCCTTCAAACCTATGAGGACTCCGATGCAGAGGATTCCATCCCTTCGGCCTCCCCGCCTGAGGATATTTCTTTTGGGGAAGTTCTGCATACCATGAGGGAACATTTCAAGTGGCAAGGCCAGGAATATTCTGATTCCAGAAAGTGCCTTCGAACTTTCCTTAAAAAGCCCCAGCACAGGCCCCTAGCTATTCCTCCTGTGCTTGATGTTTTGGATGATCTATATTCTGACTCCAGTGTTACCCCTGATTCCCTTCCTCCTGCACCAGCCAAACCAGACAGATATTACAGGGTCCCAGACCCACATTCCCATTTGTTCAGGGCCCATACTGTGGATTTAGAAACTATTTCTCAGGGACCTAAAGGTGTTTCAGCTTCCACTTCTAAAAATCCCTTGCCTTCCAACAGGGAAGCTAGGTCATTAGAGAGATGGGGGAAAAAGGTGTACACCTCCACCACTTTATCTATGAGAGCTTTGAATTGCCTTTTTCATATGTTACAATATCAGGATTACCTGTTAGATGATTTACAGAAAACTTTGGCCTCTCCTGACCCTTTAGACAGGAAGTCTTTGCAGGAAGCTGTACATAACTCACAGCAAGTCAGCAATCACTTTCGGCAGTGTGGATATGATGCATTGGAAGCTTCATGTAGGGCAGCTATGACAGGGGCAGTCATTCGTAGACATGCATGGTTAAAAGAACAACCTTTACCAGATCAGGTTAAGGCAAAACTTCTGGATGCACCCTTGGAAAAGAACAAGCTTTTTGGTGCTAATGCTAAAGATGTGTTAAAGTCCATCGAGGAAAAAGCAAAATCAGTTCAGACGGTCAAAGATTTCCTCCAGGTTCAGCCCCCCAGATTCAGCAGGAATTGGCCTTCAAAGAACTGGTCCTTTCCTAACCCTGAAAAATTTCAAAGGGGTAAAAACAGGCGTGGACGAGGAAGAGGACAATACAGAGGTTCTTACAGGGGACGACAATGGCAGCCAGCAAACCAAAGAAGTGACACAGGGGTCTCCCCCACCGCTCAGACACAATCTCAATGACTTTCCTCTACAACTGCCAACCAAGGAGCAAACAGAGGCACCCTTGGGCGGAAAATTATCTCTGTTTTCAGACAATTGGCACAGATTGACAAAAGACAAATGGATTTTGGACATTATAGACCAAGGTTACAGGTTCCATTTTCACACCTTACCCAGAAAAAAGGGCATGCCAAACCTACCACAAAACCAGAGAGCAGAGGCTATCAAGCAAATTTCTCTTCTGGCTCAGATAAAAGCAATAGAAAGAGTACCACAACAAGAACAAGGCCAGGGGTTCTAAAGACTGTTCCTTGTGCCAAGAAAAGAAACACAATGGAGACCAATACTGGATTTGTCCGCTTTAAACACTTTTCTCATAGTACCAAAGTTCAAAATGCTGACTCTACAGCAACTCCTTCCCATGCTGGGCAAGGGGTCTTGGCTGATTACTCTGGACCTCAAGGAGGCATACCTGCATGTCCCTATCAGACACAGCTGCAGAAGATACCTCAGATTTCTTGCAGGGCCAGAGCATTATCAATTCTCAGCATTGCCATTTGGCTTATCTACTGCGCCCAGAGTATTCACAAAATGCCTGGCTTCAGTAATTGCTCATTGCAGGCTCCAGGGGATCCAAATTTACCTGTACCTGGATGACTGCCTTATACAAGCGGACGACAAACTGATGTTGACAAAAAACCTGAACTATGTCATACAATTACTTCAGGCTCTGGGATACACAGTCAACTTTCAAAAGTCAAGACTTCAACCATCCCAGCAAATAACCTTCTTAGGAGCCAATCTGGACACAGCATCTCAAATGGCTTACCTGACAGAAGACAAGCAAGAGAAGTTAACTCATTATTTCAAGGGTTTGGCAAAACTCACCCAGATGACTGCAAGGAGATTCCTACAGGCCCTGGGTTACATGGCATCCTGCATTCTCCTGGTTCCATTAGCAAGACTACACATGAGAAAACTTCAGTGGTACTTAAAAAGTCTATGGTCTCAGCACAACAACAACTTAAGAGGCAACCATACCGCTCATTCCATGCCTACAAAAGGAATTCCTATGGTGGGCCTCGGTAAGCCAGGCAAACACAGGTATGTCATTCAAAAAACCTCAGATAACACAGACCATGACCACAGACGCCTCAGGCATTGGATGGGGGGGGCGCATATGGAAGGCAGATGCATACAAGGACAATGGTCTCCAAAGGAAACACATCTGCATATAAACCAAAAAGAAATGCTGGCAGTAATGCATGCCATCGAGGCCTTTTGACAACAACTTCAACAAGGCCATTTACTGATATGGACAGACAACACCACTGTGATGTGGTACATAAACAAGCAAGGGGGCACCCATTCCTACCCCCTTTGCAGACTGACAATGAATCTTTGGGAAACATCACTGGGCCTGAACATACACTTACAATCCCAGTTTGTCCCAGGCAAAGACAGTGTGCTGGCAGACAGCCTAAGCAGGAATTTCATAGATCCTCACGAGTGGAGCTTACACCCAAGAATCTTCACACAGCTCACCTTGATATGGGGCAGGCCAGAAGTAGACCTATTTGCCTCTCACCTCAACTATCATCTGCAAAAATTCTTTTCAAGGACATACCATCCACAAGCTTGGAAAATAGATGCTCTTTCATTCAACTGGAACTCCCTAACAATATATGCATTCCCACCTCTGCCACTGATGACCACAGTGCTACTGAAGATCAAAGCAGAGAGACCCAAAGGGATCCTAATAGCTCCAGACTGGCCAAGACAACACTGGTACCCGATACTACGGAGCATATGTCACAACAAGAAGTGGGTCCTTCCCCAATGGCCCCTACTTTTGACTCAGCACAACTTCAAAACAGTGCATCCAAACCTTCAGACACTGCAGCTAACAGCCTGGGAGATTCCATGAATAACCTCAATCTTTCTCTCTCCAAGGAAGTCCAGCGGATACTAACAGAAGCTCGAAGACCATCCACCAGAAAGGTTTATTTGGCAAAATGGAGGAGATTCAGCATTTGGAGCACCAGCAAGGGTCATGATGCATCACTATTGAACATCCCACTCATCCTGGAATATCTGGCAGATATGCTTCAGAATGGACTCTCATATTCTTTTCCATAAAGATACATGCTTCAGCTATTTCAGCTAGATATAACACTGATCCACCTGTGTTTTCACATCCTTTGCTAAGGCAGTTCCTTAGGGGAATCAAGAACATTAAGCCACCAAGAAGGGCTCCAGTGCCAGCTTGGGACCTCAACTTTGTTTTAGAAAAATTAAATCTACCTCCTTTTGAACCAGCAGCTTCAGTGGACTTACAATTCCTCTCATGGAAGACAGCTTTCCTGTTGGCAATTACCTCAGCAAGAAGGGTTTCGGAATTATAGGCCTTAATGGCAATACCACCATTCATAATCTTTCACCGAGACAGAGTCTCCTTAAGAACCAACCCTACTTTCATGCCAAAGGTGGTATCTAGGGTTTCTTTAAATCAAGCTATTCATCTACCTGCTTTCTTCCCCAATCCTGAAAACAAAGGGGAAAGACTGTTGCACACCTTGGACATTCACAGACAACTTCGCTACTACCTGGATAGAACCAAGACCAGTAGGAAGTCTGATCAACTTTTTGTAGCTTACGCCCCTGGAGTACAAGGAAAAGCAATTTCAAAACAGACTATTTCAAAATGGATTGGACATTGCATCAGATTTTGTTATTCCTTCCATGGGAAGACTGTTCCAGCCAATGTCAGACCACACTCCACCAGAGCTACAGCCACCTCTACAGCATTCTTAAGAGGGGTGCCTACAAAGGACATTCTAGAAGCTGCTACATGGAGCTCCGTGCATACATTCTCCAAACACTACAATCTCCCTCTATACTCCAGATCCAGAGCAGGCTTTGCTTCAGCAGTCCTGCAGGGTTTGATTGCCACACCATCTCTTTCCTAGAGCATTCCTCCTCCCCCAGCTAAGCTATGGTATTCTACCCACATGTTATGACTGCAGTTGCATTCTTGAAGGACATAGTACAGTTTTGTACCTACCATAAATGTAGATGTCCGATAGATATGCAACTGCAGTCGGATTTTCCCTCCCTCCATACCCCTCTATGCCTTGGGTCCGCTCCTATCCCTGTTCCTCTTAGCTGGGGATATCTGTTATGGTGTATCTGTTTATTGCTTATTTATTTATTTGGAATCCTGTTTTTCTCCTTCCAAATTGATTACAGCCTTCCTTGGAGGGCACCTGGCATCTGGGGCAAGAAACACTGAAGAAAATGGCATCGGTTGATGCTTATGTACTCCAGCCGCACTGACGTTGGAGAGAAATGCGACATCAGCCGACGTCGGACCCAGACTTTGGAATCCGGCCGACCGAGGGCTGCCTGAGGCAGGACAACCCACATGTTATGACTGCAGTTGCATATCTATCGGACATCTACATTTATGGTAGGTACAAAACTGTACTTTACCCACACTGGCCCCACATAGCAAACCTGCTAGTGGATAGGATTGGCAAAAATTTCACTCCCTTATCCCCTCCTAACTTCCAAGAAACTCTCTCCCAAACCCCCCCCCCACCTTACATCCAAGGCAAAGAACATGGCTTCTATGGGACCAGATGACATCCCAGGCTGTCCTCTAAATAGTCTAAAACATAAGCTAGCATCACCACTAAGTGCCCTTTTCAATCATTGCCTAACCACAGACTTTGTTCCTGTGGAATGGAGAACAGCTACAGTAATTCCCCTCCAAAAAGGTGGCCTAGAAACAGACTCTGGGAATTACAGACCCATAAGCCTGACCAGCCTCATCTGTAAGGCCATGGAATGCATCATTGTGGACCTCATAAATAAAGACATAGGTGACCTCTCCAAACCTTAGATCCTGCCCAATTTGGCTTCATGAAGGGCAGATCTTGCCTGCTAAATTGGTGGATTTCTTTTAAAGTGTGACCAAGGCCATTGATGAAAGGCATTTCTGTGCACACAGCATACCTCGGCGTGGCAAAGGATTTCAATACAGTCCCACATTCAGGTATTACCAATAAACTTAGCAAACTGAATGCAAACCCCTTTGTTGTAAGATGGGTGGCCAGCTGGCTCACAAACTGGACACACGCTGTCAAGATCCCCAACATAGTATCTTGGTCTAAAGATAGATGAGAACCTTTCTTTAAAACATCATTCAAAATGAGTAACTATTAAAGTCAGGGTACAGCTTAGGGTTAGTCACAAACTTGCTAACATTTTCACACCTAAGGACTGGACAGACATAAACCCAGAAATTAATATGTCATTCTGATAGTTGCTTCAAATACCCAATGCAGCAGGACTAGAGGGAGGACAGAAAGGAAGAAGTTGGTCAGGCTCTGCATTTTGTCCATTGGCAGGAATGCCTGCATGATTCTAGTGTATTTTATACATCCCAAGAAAACTAGATCCTAGGTTGGCTTCACTTCTGACTTTTCAAGTTGACTGTGAAATCCAGGGTCTGAAGGAGGTGTGTGGTAACCCTGAGGTGAGTCAAGAGCACCTGCTGAGGAGCAACTTGTATTAACAGGTCATCTAAATAAGGAAATATATGTACTTCCTGCAGTAAGCTAACACTGGGTCAGGCAATTTGTGAAGACACTGGGGGCTGTAGAGAGTCCAAAAGGCAGCAAAGAACTGAAAGTGCAATGACCCAATATAAAACCTCACAAATTTCGTGCACATAGGATAAATAAGGTATGTCGAGATAGGCCCAAAGACACCAGAAAAGCTTGAGGAAGGATGCATGGCAGCAGCACTTGCATGGATATGTTGAAATATGTGACAAGGAGGAAGGAGTTGGGGATGGAGAGAAATAAAATTGATATAAAGTTTCATTCTCCTCTTTTTTTTTTTCAGTCTTCTGCTTTTCTTGGATCAAGGAAGACTCCTGAATAGAACCCTTTTCTGACATATTGTGGAGGTGCTGGTTCTACTGTGCTCTGCTCTAGCATCGTTTGAATGAAAGGGTAAAGCCACTGTACCGTATTTTGTGGAGGAGGAAGGATGCCAATGAAATGAGAAACTTCTTTTGATGTTACTCTGTATCCCTTTTGGATGGCAGAAAGTACCGATTTGTCTGATGTGATGAGAAGCCAGGTTTTTTAGGGATGAGATCAGCCTTTTGTAAAGGGGAAGGGGCGGACCCTGGGAGTGAGGAGGGTGGGTATAATGTAGCCAGGCATACTTCTCTTAGTAAGGAGAGGCTTACCAGATCTAGAGTCCCTGTTTGATTTGTCCTGGAATCTTTTCCTAGGCATTTTCTTAGCCTTAAGGGAAAGCTTGGTTCCCTGTGAGCAAATTAAGTGGGTTTTGCAGAGTAATTCCTATGGTATCTAGGAACAGAAGTAACAAAGATCTGTCTATAGTCCTTCATAATTTTACCATGTTCCTGCAGTTGTTTGAAAGGACTGGCCACATCCAGGCCAAACAAAAGATCCTTATTTAAGAGTGAGTCTTGTGAGTTTTGCCTTAATGTTGTCTGGAAGGGGTTGAAAACAAACATTTATACCTTCTGATCACAGAACCTGTAGCCACTGCCTTGGAAAAAGCTTCCACTGCATCATAGATGCATTTAATGCTGTGCCCATTTACTTCAAAGCCTGGGCCACCAAGGATAGGGTCTGCTGTTTACTGATAGATACTTCAAGGATGGACAACAGTTTACTCAGATTGCTGAGGACAGATAATAATTTAGTCATTTCAGTGTAGTAATTCAGAGCGCAATGCCAGACTGGAGGACGTATAAATCTTTTTCTCCAGCCTGCCCACTGCCCTGCTATAATTATCTGAAGGAAGAGCACTGGCAGCAGTCAGTAACTTAAACAGCTTAATTGTAGATACTGAAAACCCAGTGAGGTCTGTCACAGGACTTTTGTTCAGAAAAATTTAAGTCCTCAAGTACCTTGTAAAACCTGACAAACCCATTACGAACAGCTGCCTGGGAGTCTCCCACAGTGTAAGTCGATGCAAAAGCATCTAGAACAGGAAATACAGCAGCAGCAACTGAACCTACTTCAGAGAGTTTATAGTACCTCTTTGGAACTTCAGAAATCTGTTTAAATTCCCATTCAAAATGCTTCCATCACGGGGACTTCCAAGATGGCTGCACATTCAGTAACAGCTTATTTCTAGCTTTCCCAGTGTGAAAAAAGAAACTCAGCAGAGGAGACCAGTAGTGTGTATGGGTAAATTTCAGTGAATGGCTAGTAAGTGCACTGTCTGGATGCCAGAAATAAAGAAATACAGAAGACCTGGAAAAAATTAGGTCCATTTTCATCGGAGTTCCGGGGAGGAAAGCTTCAGATAAAAAATACATCAAAATACATAAAAATAAATAAATCAAATAAAAAAGGATGAAATAAGAAACTCAACTGTTATTCCACAGCAGAAGTTGTTAGTTGAAAGGGCATATTGTGTGTATGCTCCAAACCTGATTATAAGAAAGCATCCTAGACCTTTAATAGTAAAGCTGCAATCCTACCAACAGAAGGAGTTGATTCTTTCAAAATTGTGGCAGAAGGACAAAGTACTAAAGGTGGGAGACAGCAGAGTATTTGTGGAGAATAATTACTCATTGTCCACAAGACAGAAGAGGAGCAAATTCATTCCACTATTCAGCTAATGTTGAGATGCAGGTGTGATATTCAAACTGCTGTACCCAGCTGTCTTCAAGGTATTCTTCCCTGGAGGGACAAAATCATTTTTGATGAAGTACATGCTACGGAGGAAATATAACAGTTTGTCCAACAAAAAGTAAGCTGTGAAACCTAAGGAGATTCTGCTGCTTGTTCTTCTGGTAATAAAGGCCACAGAGGGACTGTACCTGTGAAACCTTTTCAAACTTCTCAGTGGAATATTTTAGAGGAGGAGGAGGGGCACATGAGAGTTGATTAGAAGAATTGGGAGCACATTGGAAATGAAGCAGAGACAGGATTTCTGAGATGAACAGTACTAAAACCAGTAAACTTAATATGGCATTACAATGAAAATTACAGTTGTGAAATATGCCAGAACAAGAAAATCTGGAAATAGTGTACGTTTTCAGAATTTGATGGACTTGTGGGGGACTGTAAAGTATATGCCCTACTACATGTCATTAATGTTCAGAAAAGTGCTTTGGGGATAGGAAGAGGAGGGAGAAAGTTAACTAAACAAAGATTGTTTTCTTAAATAGTACCAATTTTGTGGCATGTGGCTTTCTTTACATGCTGTAAAGTAAAATTTTTCAGTTATTTTTAAGTGTAATGGGGATTGTCCACAGGTGCTGCTGTTTTTTTTTTCCTTTTCTTTCTCCTGTCTCTCTCTCCTTGTTCAATTTTAAGAAATGTAGGCACTGCAGTGTATAAAAAAAGCCTCATTAAAAGCATCATGAAAGAAAAATGAATGTGCTTTTTCTCATTCTTGCATGAGGAAATTACTGGATTAAAGACTTTAGATTGATTTAGTAACAAGTTTTAAGAGAGAGCAAATAAATGAAAAGAACATTGAATATTTTAAGACTTTTTTCTGGCAAATATACATGTAATGGCTCAGTAACAATTCTGCAGCTGGTCCTCATGCTTCCATGGAAACAATCTGATAAAGAGAAACTGGTTGCCAGGTTCTCATGTCTTCATGGAGACAATCTGGTAAAGAGAAACTGGCTACAGTCTGTTGGAGAGTGCCTAGCTAAGGAAAATAAAAGGAAATTGGCTAGGAGATGATGTTCTCTGAAGGCATTCAGGGTTTTCCCAAAGTAGATAATGCTCTCTGAAAGCATTCAGTAACGTTCCCAAGGTAGTTAATGTTCTCTGAAAACATTTTCTAGCCGGAAGAGGTATAAAGATAAGAGAAAACCAATTAGCTCTTAGTAGAAGCACAAGGTTCCACCATGTGTCTTAGCATGGATGACCATTCTTTCTTTTACGTTTCCTTAAGTCTTTGAGTGTGGCTGTCAGTTTGGGAGTTTTAGTTTCTTATTAGGAGAGTAAAACATAATATTTGAAGGTGTACATAGTTTTGTGCGTTAGGTTTAAGTTAATAGGTTTTGGGGGGGGATTTGGGGTTGTCAAAAACCGAGGGGCTGCCAGCCCAGCCAGATAGAATTTGCAAATAATTCTATGTCATTAGAAATATTATGATTCACAGGCTTGTGTAATAAATGTAAGAAAACGTTGTTATGTTCCAAGCTTCAAAAATATAACCACAGTACACCCTGTTGGAAGAAAGCTTATAAGAAAAGGATTTTACAACTGTGTATGATCTCAAGCTCGGAGACAGGATGTCTGCGCTATGAATTTTATTTCTATTGTTCTGGAACAGAGATAATTGCTGGGTTTCACATGTAGAGTGTCTTTTGTTGCTGTGTCTTCCTGGCAGGTGCAGATCAGATAGAGATGTTGAATTTTGAGTTCTGTTAGCCTGGGAACTAAACCAGAGAAATGTCAAGAATGATGTAATCTGAAATGACTCAGCCGGAATGTGTATTATCAGTTTAAGGGCCATCTCAGAAAGAAAGCATAACATTTTTGCATCTTGTCTTGGCTCTAGTAAGAACATCCACTCACCAGCACTTGCTTGCTCTGTAAGTAAGTAGTATTTAGAACAGTGATTTCTCTTAGAGATAGATCGGAATAGTCAGATTAGTCTAGCGTTTTTCTGTATTTGTCAGACTATCTTATAATATTGTTTTAAAGTATTTCCTGTGATTTCTGAACTCTGTAATGTCATTGTGTTGTAGTAGTAAGTATTGTCTTATGTTTTTATTATTTATTATTAAATATTTTTAAGCCTTGTAACTGTGGATGTTTTGTGTAGAGATAATTTAAGCTCCAGAGTACTTGCATGTGTTTGGTGATACTGTACAAAGCCACTTCAATGGCCTTGCTGTTCATCACACTTACTAATTGGATAATAATAACCTTACACAGTGGAATTGGTCACCCTTTGGAAAGGGCTTTACTAGTAGCTGATGAGTAGTTAGTGGCAGTCATTACTACCGTATAGCCTGGGCTGAAGGGGGCATAGCTGGAGAACCTGTGCCAGCCTTCCCCAGGAGTGTCTGTGTGTTTGTATATAAACCAAATCTCAAAGTGTGTGTGTGTGTGTCAGCTACTTGGGCAGGGACATGAAGCACTGGTTGGACAGAGAGGGTGCTGGAGGTTTTGACTTGATCACTCGGCTGAGATCTGAACCCTATAGTTGTGCCAGTGGGGAGTCTTATTGGGTTTCTGGAGAGAAAGGGAGAAACCAGCCCCAGACTGACTGTGATCTTTGTGTGCTCTTAAGGGAAATTGTACTTTACTGTGTGTTTTCTTGTTATCGTCTCAATGTGGATGCCCCTCACTGGTGCTAGTGGTGAGGATTGAGGCTCCTTGATTACAGGGCCAGGGCATGGGCATCACAGGGGGTTGTTAGTTTTTTTGTTTGAGGGCTTTCAAAAATCAAAGTTTTACAAGATGTGACCGGTTCAAATGAATATTTTATTTATTTATTTATTGTACATTTGTTGACCAGGATAGTCTGACTAGATATATGTCCATTTTCAGAGGAGGCTCGGGGGAAAAAACCTCCAGGTAACACAGATAGAACACAACAGATACGAGTCAGCCATATTTACAAAGCCCTCTAGTAGGTACTCATAATATACACAGTGTGTAATAGTATACAAAAACAACAGGTTGCAGCAAGCTATTATGAGGAAGAGATGCATACAATATTTAAATATGGCATTGAATAAGTAGTGATTAATTAGGATTAGTACAGGGACAAAGCCAGTGCTCTTTAAAGTACTGTTTGAGGCCTTTTTTGAAGACTTAAAGAAGGTTTGAGGGTAAGGTTAGATGGAAATGAATTCCAAGTTTTGCCAGTGACGTTGGCAAACAGGGATTCGCCGGCTGAGTTAATGGCTTTGTGGGTTTGGACCAGCAGTTTAATGGATGATCATAGTTGCCTTGAATTACGGTATGGCTTTATGATATTTTTGAGTGCCGGAGTATTTTCAGGGTGGTACAGAATTTTGTCCTACTATAAGCTGATTGAGCAGAAGTAGGCTAAGCAGTTCTAGCCACCCGAGAAGACTGAGGTTTTGACAGGGATGTCATATATGTTGAGCCTATGGCAAATCTGGCAATATGGTTGTAACAGTGAGAGAGCTTACTAAGTTTAGTTTTGCTGAAATTGGAGAGTATAGGGAGGCATATAGAAGGGTAGAGAGTAGGTGTGAGCGGGTGATTGCAGTCCTAGCTAATAGAAAAGGTTTGCTTCTATATAATGAGCCATGCTTCTTATTAATGCTTTTTATAATTTTATTGATATGCAGATCAAATTTGAGATTATTGTCCACTGTTACTTCTGAAAGCTTAGTATGGTCATCTGGAGAGATATAGGTGCCATTGTTGGGTGTTATGGAGAAGGAAAATGGGGTGGATCTACTGGTGGGGATGAACAGGATCAGTTTAGTTTTGTTGGGATTTAACAACAGACTGTGATTAGAGAGCCAATTTTCAACTGTGTTAAATGTGTTTTGTGTTAAGGTTTGCAGGTCTAAAGGGGAGGAGGCTGTAAAAATCAGGGTAGAATCGTCTGCATATTGAATGCAGGTTGCATCAGGGATTACAGTATAAAGGTTGTTGATGAAGATAGAAGAGAGTAGAGGACCTAGAATAGAGCCCTGAGGGACACCAAGGGTGAGAGTTAGCAGAGTGGACAGTTTGCCCTGCCAATAATACAGCCTGTTGTCTGCCATTCAGATAGGATAGGAGCCACTGAATAGCATGGTTATCTAGGGAGATAGATTTTAAGGAATGGATGAGTAATTTGCGGTTGACCACATCAAAGGCTTTCGACAGGTCTAGAAATTGGGCTGAAAAAAGATAGCCTGTTCTTATTTTGGAATATGTTATTTCTAAAAGAAAGGTGGGCGGAGGTGGTGCTGTGATGTGGCCTAATATCATGCTGAGAGTTGGCAAGCAGACCGTTCTGAATGAGATAGTCCATAAGCTGCTTATAAATGCACTTCTCCATTAATTTGGCTAGTGGTGAGAGAATGGCAGTGGGTCTGTAGTTGGACAGTTCTGTTTAACTTCCACCTTTGTGGAGTGGGATAATATGGGATATTTTCCAGAGTGAGGGGATAGTTCCATCAGTTAGTATTCTATTGATTAGGATAGAGATGGGGAATGCTATGGCGTCAGCAACTTTTTGTAGGTACTCTGCAGGAACGAGGTCAGCAGAAAGGGTGGTTGGTTTTAGTTTTTTGGTTAGGGATCGGATAAAAGTGGTAGAGAGAGGTTGGAGGTTAAAGGGAGGATGAAAAGTGGGTGTGTTGGTGGTAGAGTTAGAGTGAGTGGGAGTAAGTTGGTTAGCTAAGGACTGAATAGTTTCAGTGAAAAGGTTATTAAAGGCAGTGGCAACAGTTTTTGGGGATTTATGAGTGTAGTTTGATGGGGTTGGGGTAGTAGATTGCCCTGGATGAAGAAGTTGGTTAATACTTGCCCAAAACTTTTTGGGATTGCTTTGGTGTTTAAATTGGTGGTTCTGGTGGTAGTTTTTTTTTTGTGTAGCAAAATTATTTGTTTTGTATCATTTATGAGTTGATATCTCACTTGGTCGAGGAGGGATTTAGTTGTTCAATTGGTCCAGGCTATATTTCTGTTTGATTTTATCTTAGTTTCCTTTGTGAGCCATAGAGCAGTATTAGATTTAGTCTTTATAGTACGTGCAAGAGCATGGGAGTCAAGGATGCTCAGGAATTTATCAAGGAAAGTTACTGCTTCATGTAGTGGTAGATTTTTTAGGATTGAGCAGTTGACAGATTTAAGTTAGTTTAGGAAGTTAGTAGGATTGAAGTTATTTCTGATTGTTTTGTATGTAGTCTTGTGGTGGGTTTCTTCCTTATGCTTAATAATATAAGTTAATGAATGATCACTTAGGTCATCGGGGAGAATCCCAGCTGTATACAACCTTGGGTGTGGCTATTGATAAGTACCCATTCTAAGATACTTTCCCTGTTGGTGGGTTTACTAATCCTAGTGAGAGATTATTTGTCAGTGACAAGAAACAACTGTATAAAAGTTCCACCTGCCAAACTGTATGCATGTAACACACAAACTGGAACTAGACATTTAACAAAAAAGGTGTTGTACATAAAAGGTGTGAATAATAACTTTTTAATGCAATGATGCTTTCTTTAATGTCTTTATTAAATGTAAATGGCCTCAGAGATAAATAAAAACAAGAAAGAGTAATGAACTATATTAAAAAATGTAGAGTGCAACTAACTATGTTACAGGAGACACACAAAGAAATGAGTATGGGCATTTGATAAAGAAAGGTTTTCAGGATGGTTATTCAGCAGAATACCTGGGACAAAGGAAAAGGGGCGTGCTTGTATTAATTGCAAGAGGAGCTGCAACAGTGACAGAAGAAGATAAAAAAGATAATGGCAGATGTGTAGTGCTAAGGGGCTACTGGCAAGGGAGGAGTATTATATTGGCATGTATTTACATTCCACCTAAAACTGCTGTAATGGAGCTTAAGAAAATTCTGGTAGAAAAAGTGTTTTCAGCAAGGAATATTACTTATAGGTGGTAACTGGAATTTGATTTGCAGCAGTGAAGATGTGTCTGGGGGACTCAAAAGGGAAAATATAACAAAGGAGGGTAGATTTCTGAAAACAAAATTATGAAAATATATGGCATGAAAGATGTAAATTCAGTAATAGGAGTTCAAAGTGAATTTACATATTACATTATTATTGTGTTTGGCTAGACAGAATTAAATTTCACAGGGACATCTACATTTAATTGAAGGTCTTGATACCCACCCAATAACTATTTCAGATCATGTGTCATTAATAGGTAAAATAAAAACACAAGGTAATTAAATAAAAATTGAGACATTGCCATGTTCCCACCTATCTGTTGGAAAGAGAAGAATTTAAGGAATGGGTAGTAGAGATTATTCAGGAGCTGTTAGAGAAGATAATTTTTTTTTCTGAATATATAGCTAGGGAGTGGGATAAAATTAAGATTTAGTTTAAAAACAGGGTGGAAATAAAAGAAAGGGAGCTATGGTTAAGGGGTCTGTATTAGATCACCTAAATGTTATTCTGGCAAACACCTATTCATCGACCCATAATCAGCGAAAATTGCTTCAGTGATTCGCTGAATTTACTAAGAGCAACAAAATAGTTGCCCAAAGCACACTTGGACAATTATGAAACTTTGCCCTTTTGTCTACTGTAGTGAGTTGGTATATATAGTTAGGAGGGTGGGGGAGGTGAAGCCTCCCACTTGAGTGAGTTTGTGTCAACTACAAGTTGGTCCATTGTGCTTCTGGCAATTATTTTGTCGCCCTTAGTAAATTCAGAGACTCGGTGACTCAATTTTCTCTGATTAGGGGTAATTGAATAGGTGTTCACCGGAATGAAATTTCGGCAAACTAATATAGACCCATGATTAAGAAGTGACGAGAATTATTTAGAGGCACTGACAAATGTTAAAGTATAGCAGAATAGGGGGAATCTCTCAGAACAAGAGGAGGATCAACTGTAGAATGCTAGGCAGAAAATAAGGGATTACCTTAATATGCACAAGCCTAGAAAGATTGCTGTAAAGCAACTGTTTTTTAATGCTAACACTAGAGCATAAAATCTTTTAGCACAATGACTTAGGCAACAGAATGTAGAGAGAGCTGCCACCAGACTTAGACTGTAGCAAAGAAGCTAACAAGAGATCCGAAAGAGGTAACAGAAATATTTTAGAAATTCTATGAGACTCCCTATAAAGCAGAGAAGTATGAAAATCAAGAAAAGATACAAATGGAAATGTTTATGGAAGAATTAAATATGCCAAGGTTACGGGTGGATGAGGCCCAATCACTAACAGCACAGGAGGAGACGAGATAAAAATTGTGATGTATAACCAATCTACAGGAAAGTTCCCAGAAAGAGATGGTATTCCTGTGGAAGTTTGGAAGCTAGAGGGGAAAAACTGATAAAGGTCTGGAAGGTTTTGTTTAACAGTATCTTAAGATGAGGAGAAGTACCACCATCCTAGAAGAAGGCAGTGGTATCTGTAATACCTAAAGAGGATAAAGAGGGTAAAGATCCATCAGATCCAGCATTATACAAGCCCATTTCAATAATAAGCCATGACTATAAAGTGTTCATGTCTACAATTGCTAAAACAATGGTAAATGTAATGCCAAAACTTATAGCTGTAGATTAATGTGGTTTTGTGGAGGGGAGACAAACATTTGGCAACATTAACAGACTATTGACGATCCAGAGGGAAGCAGAATGTAAGAAAATACCATTGTTGGTGTGTCTTGATGCAGAGAAAGCATTTGACAGAGTAAGCTGGGACGTTTTTGAGTAGGGCAATGGAAGCATTTGCATTTCCTGAAAAAAATTGAGGTGGATTAGGAGAATATATGAGGAATCGAAGGTGAAAATTAGTGTGTGGGGTCCTCACTGATAATTTCTGCTTGAGCAGAGGAACCAGTCCTCTTTCCCCTTTATTATTCTGTGTGGAGTCTGCATGTCCTCCCCGCAGTCGAGTGGCGTTCGAAAGACATGCGTGAATGGGCGTGCCTTCGTTGAAGGTTGGGCATCAGGCTGGCAACTCGGCACCATAAAAAAATCTAATGCCAATCATTAGCAGACTGGAGTTCCGTTGTGGTGACCCCTAACCGGGAAAAGCCAAAAAGACAAACAAACATTTGCATTACATTTAGAACCATTGGCAAAGAAAATAAGGGACTCAGAAATTCAAAGATATAATTGGTATGGTAGTCAAGAAAAGCTGGCTTTATTTGCAGATGATATTTTGTACCTGACAAAACCAGAAAACGACATTACACTTTTGTGGAACATTTTGAGACAGTTTCAGGTGTTTTGGGGATACAAAACTAATGAAGCTAAAACAAAAGCAATAGTAGTAAATTAGGTACCCACACATGAACTGGTTCAAGAATACCCATATTTATGGGGACACGATAAAATGAAATGTTTAGGATTATGGATTAAAAATGACTTTAGTGTGGCAGCTAAGGATAGAAAGAAGACTACAAAGATAATACAAAAACTGAGAAAATGGAAGCTTTATTATATGGACAGTACGATGCAAGTAGTCAAAATGTTTAGTCCCTTTAGTCACAGGTCAGGCATATTTTTATCAGCCAGAGAAGACCTTGTGGCAAGAGTCGAGTGGGAGATAATTATTCTTCCAGTAGAACACAGCGGTTTGGGATTACCCAATTTGAGTGGATTTTTCAGGGCTACATAAGTCTCCTATACACACCATAAGCAGAAAATTATAATTCAAAGTGGAAAGGGATGATGATGAAACATGGGGGAAGCTCAAGAAACGAAAGTCTGGGATTTTGGATGCAGGCCTTTAAGGAAAATAAAAATAATTATGCATAATATTATATCCGTAAAGTAGCAGAAAGTATTTTTAGAACTAAACCAACATGGGAATGGAGAAAGGAGTTTCTGCCGATAGGGATGACTGCAATTAGGGATACAAGACAGTAGGTAAGAGGGGGACGGAATTTATTGGGAAAAACTGGCAAAAGAACCAAGGTACTGGGAGTAAATAACTAGAGAGGGAAAGATGATAGAATGGGAAGAAGCCAAGAATTTATTTGGACTGCAAGTTAGAGATTGCCTTCCCTATCGGGGATTGATATCGGAGTATAAGCAAACAGAAAGAAATAGCGGAGTCCTAAATAAAGACCAGTACTGGTAGAGTTTTTAACAGAATGTAGAACAGAAGCTGTTATTAAAAGAGGAGTAATTAGTACAGCATGCAAAATGTTGTATGATAACTATAAGAATCAATCAGAAGAGGTTAGAAAGGATTGGGAAGAGAGACTGGATAAGCAATTCACAAAGAAACCATGGGAGGAGGATGTATGTACATCTCCCAAATATGCAACAAAATCTAGAAGATTTTTGCCTGGAAATCTTTACATAGATATTTTTATACCCCAAATAGATTCTAGAAATTTTTTTCCTCAGGCAGACAGCAAATGTTGGATGTGTGAAGGGGAAGAAATAAGTAATTGGGAACACATTTTCTAGGACTGCAGAAACAGGTCATCTACAAAATGTTTGTAGAAAATCACCTGATCCCATCTGTCTTGTGATAGCACATGTTGATTTTCCCAACTGGCTGTTACCAAGTTGGCATAGCTATTGGCACTAGAAGTGCTCATAGCTACGCCTTCTTTCTGTAAATATATATCATGGTCAAACATCGTGACATTATTTTCCAAAATAAGCATCATAAGCTGACATAACAAGTCTATGTGTTTTCCTTCATAAGTTTTGTCAAATATTAAATATTCACGCAGCATGTCCACGCCTTGCTCATTAGGTATACATGTGAACAGAGCATGCATCTAATGTAACAAAGTTGTTCCTTTCTGTAAATCAACATCCTCATTATAACTAAATAGATCTTATAAAAATTGTCTTGAATATTTGAGAATGTACTTATTCTTATCAACCACGGGCCTTAGGTTCCTCTCCACAAACAGTGATAGAGGTTCTGTTACCCAGTTCCTCCTGGAGACAATGGGTCTCAGAGGAGGTGTAACTGGATTCTTGTGAATTTTGGGTAATCCATTTATAACTGGTGTCAAAGGTTTAAATACTCTGAAATATTTATACAAATCAAAATCTATAGTGTGATTCAAAAACATGTCATATAGAGTATGTTCAACATTCACTAGCAATTTTCTAAGCTCTGCAGGACTAATCAATTTATAAACATTATTGTCACATAACATATCTTGCATAGTACAGTTGTAATAGTCACTGTCCATGATCACTATCAGGCCACCTTTGTCCGCAGGTTTTATTACAATGCTTTGATCCATTTGTAGGCTTCTCAAAGCCTCGTTTTCTTGTTTATTCATGTTACAGAAGTTGCCTTTTCTACTATCACCCAATTTCTCAAACAATTCACCTTCACATAACTGACTGTGAGAAAATGTCCATGGTAGTATTACTCGGTGGTACAAACTTACCGGGTTTCCTATACCTAACATTGTTAAAATCTAAATCATTTTTAAACATCAGTTTTAACAGAACATTTCTATTAAACATTTTTAAGTTAAATACAGTTTCAGTTACCTCAGTTCTTCTTGAGGGTATAAATGAAAGTCCTTTGTTCAATAAAACCGGAGTGGCGTCTTCAGCTTAAACAAGAAAAGCTCACTTGAGAAAAACGGCCAAGAGTGGAAGCAATGAACGCACCATTTTGACTACAGAGATGAGCTTTTCGACGACATCATATTCTCCAAAAAATAATGAAGCACAGTTTTTTCGGACACTATCCATTCATTTGGACTCATCACAATCAACAAACCGGGGACTGAGGGAGTTCTACAGAAACCGGATGAGAAGGAGGTACTCCCAGGACACTCCGGGCAAGATAGTGCAGAAAGGTCCAAAGAAAATTTGATATGGAACACCTTTTCAAGGACATTGGATCAGGTACAATCTACTTTATTGAACAACGGACTTTCATTTATACCCTCAAGAAGAACTGAGATAACTGAAACTGTATTTAATTCTCAAAGATTCCAAACAATTTTTACAAGATCTATTTAGTTATAATAAGGATGTTGATTTACAGAAAGGAACAAGTTTGTTAGTTACGTTAGATGTACGCTCTTTGTTCACATGTATACTTAATGAGCAAGGCGTGGACATGCTGCGTGAATATTTGACAAAACTTAAGAAGGCAAACACATAGACTTATTATGTCAGCTTATGATGCTTATTTTGGAAAAATAATGTCATGATACTTGACCATGATATATATTTACAGAAAGAAGACGTAGCTATGGGCACTTCTAGTGACCATAGCTATGCCAGTTTGGTAATAGCCAGTTGGGAAAATCAACATGTGCTGTCACAAGACAGATGGGATCAGGTGATTTTCTACAAACGTTTAGTAGATGACCTGTTTCTGCTATGGAAGGGCAGCATAGCCGAGTTAGAGAGCTTCTGTGAATTTATTAATGGTACAAAAAACTTTCTTGCATTTGAGGTGAGTTCCTCTTATAATGAGATGAACTTCCTTGATATATGTGTATATTGGGACAGTACTGGAAAATTATCCACCAAGATGTATAGGAAGGATTGTCATAGGAATCGCCTTTTGCACAGAAGCAGTATGCATCCCAGGCATATTTTTATAAATGTCAAAGGCCAAACTTTATGGGCCTCTAGGCTTACTACAGAGGACGAAGTATTTGATGTTTAACTGAGTGACTTGGAACAGAGGTTTGTGGAGAGGGGGTATACTGATTCCACCACTCATGAGATACTGTCCAATGCAATAGATCTCGGGTATAATGTTGGGAAGCCATATTACTCAGAGGAGGGTGCTTCAACTACACGTAATTTGAGTGGTAACAAGAAAAGGATGAATAATTACGTACGTGTGCCCACTGACTTTTCGAGTGACGTACGTATAGTTACAGATGTTATTAGGAAGTATTGGCCTGTTTTAACACAAGATCCAGATATATGTCCCATTGTAGGTGATGAGCCCTGTTTTTCTTATAGGAACAAGAAATCACTTGAACAGTTTTTATGCTATCCCAAGAAGAGAAGAGATGTGGATGATCCAGGTGGTAAGAAAGGTACTACCCCCTCTTATAACTGTAATCAATGTAAGTACATTGACACAAGTAACAAATTTATACATCCGGACTTTCAAACAGAGTTTGAGTTCAACATTAGAGCAGGTTGCAACAGCATGAATATTGTTTATTTAGCTGTATGCAACTCATGTTTATCCTTTTTATGTTGGCAAGACCAACAGAAAACTCAGATACAGGATTAGGGAACAAATGTTAAAAATTAGAAATGGTGATTGCACTAATGCCCTGGTGAAACATGTAAATAAAACAGATACTTCACATACTTTTAGATTTTTGGTTGTTGAAATGGTTCATGGAAGTGATTCAGGGGGTGATATTGTGAACTTAACAGAGACAACTGAAAGCAGATGGATAGTGAGATTCAGGGCAGGTAAAGGGAGGGGTCTAAATGACAGGGTACCCCTTAAACCCTTGTTAAAATCCAGACCATTGGTTAAGAAACAAGATACTTAATTATTTTTTTATGAATCAAGAAGAAATTATTTTTAGATATATATGAAATTTGATAATGAGAACAATGTAGTACATGTTTTTATGAATTATATGCATGTATTGTATAACTTTTATGATGCTGTTTTTTTAACTTGCAGTAGTTGTGTTGCCTTTTAAGGATGGATTGTTCAAGTTAATGATTTTTCACCTGTGATTGGTTGCTTTTTAATTACCACAGATATATAAGAGCAAGTTAATTTGTTAGTAATAGGTCTGATGAAGTGGTGTATCTACACCATGAAAGCGCTCACCAAATAAACGTGTTGCAATTTTAATTAACATTTCTAGCCATTGAATGGTCTGTTGGATGTGCCTGTAGAAATCTAAAGGGTGGCTATGGTGGTGAAGCAGTTGGCATTGTCGCCTTACAACAAGAGGTTCTCCAGATCGATTCTGGGCTGGGATGCCTTCCGTGCAAAGTCTGCATGTCCTCCCTGTGGTCACGTAAGTTTCCTCCCACACTGCAAAGGCATGCATCAGATGGATTGGGCACTCTAAAACTGCCCCTAGGAGTGAGTGTGTGCGAGAGCTAGTAGTAAGGACGAATTACCACGGCAGGGATAACCACCCAGTGGTGTAAACCTTGGCTCGAGATGATTCTCACTGTTGAAGTGACACCCCAAACACGTGTACAAAAATGGGAAAAGGGTTTGCGGATGGATGGATGGAAATCAGAATCTAAATCAGTTATACCGGAAGTAGCAAATGCATTAACAGAGATAAAACAACTGGAATTGAGATCTTTAGAAAAAGGTAGGCGCAGACTACATAAGAAGGGATGGGAGTTGTAGGAACGGTGTATGCAGGGGAGGAATAGGGTCTGAAGGGTGAGCTGTGTGGTGTTTGGGTGGGAAGGAGTGGGTATATTGTGGGTGATGTGTGGTGTTTGCAAATGGGAGTGTGTCAGTGTGGTTTGTGGTGTAGGGTGCTTGTAACTAGGATTGTGTCAGTGTGTTTTTTTCTCATTTGTATGGATGTACAGTTGCCTATGTGGGGGGTGATGGTTTGATGAAGATGTTTCTTTGAAAGAAAAAAGGCAGAAACTGTGGTTTGTGTGGTGTTCCTT